>NW_024032075.1:0-12082 GCF_002237135.1 Teleopsis dalmanni | reverse complement strand
CTCATGTCTTTATCACCAAAATACTCTAATATATATATGTTTTTCAAAAAATACTCTACAACATTGTACCATTTCATCAAATTTTATAATTTTTTAAATATTAATATTACCTATAAACTCAGAATATAACAGTAACAAATACGTCTAACAGAGTTAAAGGAATTTATGATTATACTTCAAAAGTAGTTTTTGTTAACTTTTTTATTTGGTACTCGATTTTAATAACCCTTTCATCAATTCATATTAGAAAAATATAAATAATTTGAAAAATTACCGAGCAACATTGTACTACTTCTTAGTATTTTTAAAATATATTGAAAAATACATCAAATGATTGCATGTGTTTTGCAGTTTGCAAAAGAAGATTTGTTTTTTGTTTTATGGTATGCAAATTATTTTTGTTAAATTTGCAAAATCGTACTACCTATTTTTTATAATTTATATACGAAAATATATGTTGATACATACACATATACACATACGTAAATATATATATATTTATTAAGTTTGCGAAAGAAGATTTGTTTTATAGTATGCAAAATATTTTTGTTGATTTTGCAAAATCGTGCTACTCATGTTTTATACACCAAAATACTCTAATATATATATATGTTTTTCAAAAAATACTCTACAACATTGTACCCTTTCATCAAATTTGATGATTAATTAAATATAAATATTACCTACAAACACAGAATATAACACTAACAAATACCTTTAACAGAGTTAAAGGAATTTAAGATTATGTTTCAAAAGTAGTTTTTGTTACCTTTTTTATTTGGTACTCGATTTTAATAACTTTTTCATCAATTCGTATTAGAAAAATATAAATAATTTGAAAAATTACCGTTCAACATTGTACTACTTCCTAGTATTTTTAAAATATATTGAAAAACACATCAAATGATTGCATGTGTTATGCAGTTTGCTAAATAAGATTTGTTTTTTGTATGCAAAATATTTTTGTTAAATTTGCAAAATCGTACTACCTATTTTTTATAAATTATATACGAAAAGATATATTGATACATACACATATATACATATATAAATATGTATGTATTTATGTAGTTTGCGAAAGAAAATTTGTTTTATGGTGTCCAAAATATTTTTGTTGATTTTGCAAAATCGTGCTACTCATGTTTTATATACCACAGTATTCTAATATAAATATAATTTTCAAAAAATACTCTTCAACATTGTACCATTTCATCAAATTTCATAATTAAATAAATATTAACATTACCTATAAACTCAAAATATAACAGTAACAAATACCTCTAACAGAGTTAAAGGAATTTATGATTATGCTTCTAAAGTAGTTTTTGTTAACTTTTTATTTGGTACTCGATTTTAATAACTTTTTCATCAATTCATATTAGAAAAATATAAATAATTTGAAAAATTACCGTTCAACATTGTACTACTTCCTAGTATTTTTAAAATATATTGAAAAACACATCAAATGATTGCATGTGTTATGCAGTTTGCTAAATAAGATTTGTTTTTTGTATGCAAAATATTTTTGTTGATTTTGCAAAATCGTGCTATTCACGTTTTAAATTCCAAAATATTCTAATATACATATGTTTTTCAAAAAATACTCTACAACATTGTACCCTTTCATCAAATTTGATGATTAATTAAATATAAATATTACCTACAAACTCAGAATATAACAGTAACAAATACCTTTAACAGAGTTAAAGGAATTTAAGATTATGTTTCAAAAGTAGTTTTTGTTACCTTTTTTATTTGGTACTCGATTTTAATAACTTTTTCATCAATTCGTATTAGAAAAATATAAATAATTTGAAAAATTACCCTGCAACATTGTACTACTTCCTAGTATTTTTAAAATATATTGAAAAACACATCAAATGATTGCATGTGTTATGCAGTTTGCTAAATAAGATTTGTTTTTTGTATGCAAAATATTTTTGTTAAATTTGCAAAATCGTACTACCTATTTTTTATAAATTATATACGAAAAGATATATTGATACATACACATATATACATATATAAATATGTATGTATTTATGTAGTTTGCGAAAGAAAATTTGTTTTATGGTGTCCAAAATATTTTTGTTGATTTTGCAAAATCGTGCTACTCATGTTTTATATACCACAGTATTCTAATATAAATATAATTTTCAAAAAATACTCTTCAACATTGTACCATTTCATCAAATTTCATAATTAAATAAATATTAACATTACCTATAAACTCAAAATATAACAGTAACAAATACCTCTAACAGAGTTAAAGGAATTTATGATTATGCTTCTAAAGTAGTTTTTGTTAACTTTTTATTTGGTACTCGATTTTAATAACTTTTTCATCAATTCATATTAGAAAAATATAAATAATTTGAATAATTACCCTGCAACATTGTATTACTTCTTAGTATTTTTAAATATATATTGAAAATACATCAAATGATTGCATGTGTTATGCAGTTTGCAAAAGAAGATTTGTTTTTTGTTTTATGGTATGCAAAATATTTTTGTACTACCTATTTTTTATAACTTATATACGAAAATATATGTTGAGTCATACACATATATACATACATAAATATATATATATTTATTCAGTTTGCGAAAGAAGATTTGTGTTTTGTTTTATGGTATGCAAATTATTTTTGTTAAATTTGCAAAATCGTACTAACTATTTTTTAAAATTTATATACGAAAATATATGTTGATACATACACTTATATACATACATAAATATATATATACTTATTCAGTTTGCGAAAGAAGATTTATTTTTTGTTTTATGGTATGCAAAATATTTTTGTTGATTTTGCAAAATCGTGCTACTCATGTTTTATACACCAAAATACTCTAATATATATATGTTTTTCAAAAAATACTCTACAACATTGAACCATTTCATCAAATTTGATGATTAATTAAATATAAATATTACCTATAAACTCAGAATATAACACTAACAAATACCTTTAACAGAGTTAAAAAAATTTATGAATATGTTTCAAAAGTAATATTTATTACCTTTTTTATTTGGTACTCGATTTTAATAACTTTTTCATCAATTCGTATTAGAAAAATATAAATAATTTGAAAAATTACAGTGCAACATTGTACTACTTCCTAGTATTTTTAATATATATTGAAAAACACATCAAATGATTGCATGTGTTATGCAGTTTGCAAAAGAAGATTTGTTTTTTGTTTTATGGTATGCAAAATATTTTTGTTAATTTTGCAAAATCGTACTACCTATTTTTTATAATTTATATACGACAATATATATTGATACATACACATATATACATATATAAATATGTATGTATTTATGTAGTTTGCGAAAGAAGATTTGTTTTATGGTATGCAAAATATTTTTGTTGATTTTGCAAAATCGTGCTACTCATGTTTTATATGCCACAGTATTCTAATATAAATATAATTTTCAAAAAATACTCTTCAACATTGTACCATTTCATCAAATTTCATAATTAATTAAATATTAACATTACCTATAAACTCAAAATATAACCGTAACAAATACCTCTAACAGAGTTAAAGGAATTCAAAAGTAGTTTTTGTTAACTTTTTTATTTGGTACTCGATTTTAATAACTTTTTCATCAATTCATATTAGAAAAATATAAATAATTTGAAAAATTACCTTGCAACATTGTAATACTTCTCAGAATTTTTAAATATATATTGAAAAATACATCAAATGATTGCATGTGTTATGCAGTTTGCAAAAGAAGAATTGTTTTTTGTTTTATGGTATGCAAAATATTTTTGTTAAATTTGCAAAATCGTACTACCCGTTTTTTATAACTTATATACGAAAATATATGTTGATTCATACACATATATACATATATATATAAATATATATGTATTTATACAGTTTGCGAAAGATTTGCTTAATGGTATGCAAAATATTTTTGTTGATTTTGCAAAATCGTGCTACTCATGTTTTAAATACCAAAATATTCTAATATACATATGTTTTTCAAAAAATACTCTACAACATTGTACCATTTCATCAAATTTTATAATTAAATAAATATTAACATTACCTATAATCTCAGAATATAACACTAACAAATACCTTTAACAGAGTTAAAGAAATTTATGATTATGCTTCAAAAGTAGTTTTTGTTAACTTTTTTATTTGGTACTCGATTTTAATAACTTGTCCATCAATTCGTATTAGAAAAATATAAATAATTTGAAAAATTACCGTGCAACATTGTACTACTACTTAGTATTTTTAAATATATATTGAAAAATACATCATATAATTGCATGTGTTATGCAGTTTGCAAAAGAAGATTTGTTTCTTGTTTTATGGTATGCAAAATATTTTTGTTAAATTTGCAAAATCGTACTACCTATTTTTTATAATTCATATACGAAAATATATATTGATACATACACATATATACATATATATATATATGTATGTAGTTATGTAGTTTGCGAAAGAAGATTTGTTTTATGGTGTGCAAAATATTTTTGTTGATTTTGCAAAATCGTGCTACTCATGTTTTATATACCACAGTATTCTAATATAAATATAATTTTCAAAAAATACTCTTCAACATTGTACCATTTCATCAAATTTCATAATTAATTAAATATTAACATTACCTATAAACTCAAAATATAACAGTAGCAAATACCTCTAACAGAGTTAAATGAATTTATGATTATGCTTCAAAAGTAGTTTTTGTTAACTTTTTTATTTGGTACTCGATTTTAATAACCTTTTTCATCAATTCATATTAGAAAAATATAAATAATTTGAAAAATTACCGTGCAACATTGTACTACTACTTAGTATTTTTAAATATATATTGAAAAATACATCATATAATTGCATGTGTTATGCAGTTTGCAAAAGAAGATTTGTTTCTTGTTTTATGGTATGCAAAATATTTTTGTTAAATTTGCAAAATCGTACTACCTATTTTTTATAATTTATATACGAAAATATATGTTGATTCATACACATATATACATATATATATAAATATGTATGTATTTATGTAGTTTGCGAAAGAAGATTTGTTTTATGGTGTGCAAAATATTTTTGTTGATTTTGCAAAATCGTGCTACTCATGTTTTAAATACCAAAATATTCTAATATACATATGTTTTTCAAAAAAAACTCTACAACATTGTACCATTTCATCAAATTTTATAATTAAATAAATATGAACATTACCTATAAACTCAGAATATAAGACTAACAAATACCTTTAACAGAGTTAAAGAAATTTATGATTATGCTTCAAAAGTAGTTTTTGTTAACTTTTTTATTTGGTACTCGATTTTAATAACTTGTCCATCAATTCGTATTAGAAAAATATAAATAATTTGAAAAATTACCGTGCAACATTGTACTACTTCTTAGTATTTTTAAATATATATTAAAAAATACATGAAATGATTGCATGTGTTATGCAGTTTGCTAAATAAGATTTGTTTTTTGTTTAATAGTATGCAAAATATTTTTGTTAATTTTGCAAAATCGTGCTAATATTTTTGTTGATTTTGCGAAATCGTGCTACTCAGGTTTTATACACCAAAACACTCTAATATATACATGTTTTTCAAAATATTCTCTACAACATTGTACCATTTCATCAAATTTCATAATTAATTAAATATTAACATTACCTATAAACTCAAAATATAACAGTAGCAAATACCTCTAACAGAGTTAAATGAATTTATGATTATGTTTCAAAAGTAGTTTTTGTTAACTTTTCATTTGGTACTTGATTTTAATAACCTTTTTCATCAGTTCATATTAGAAAAATATAAATAATTTGAAAAATTACCGTGCAACATTGTACTACTACTTAGTATTTTTAAATATATATTGAAAAATACATCATATAATTGCATATGTTATGCAGTTTGCGAAGGAAGATTTGTTTTTTGTTTTATGGTATGCAAAATATTTTTGTTAAATTTGCAAAATCGTCCTACCCGTTTTTTATAACTTATATACGAAAATATATGTTGATTCATACACATATATACATATATATATAAATATGTATGTATTTATGTAGTTTGCGAAAGAAGATTTGTTTTATGGTGTGCAAAATATTTTTGTTGATTTTGCAAAATCGTGCTACTCATGTTTTAAATACCAAAATATTCTAATATACATATGTTTTTCAAAAAAAACTCTACAACATTGTACCGTTTCATCAAATTTTATAATTAAATAAATATTAACATTACCTATAAACTCAGAATATAACACTAACAAATACCTTTAACAGAGTTAAAGAAATTTATGATTATGCTTCAAAAGTAGTTTTTGTTAACTTTTTTATTTGGTACTCGATTTTAATAACTTGTCCATCAATTCGTATTAGAAAAATATAAATAATTTGAAAAATTACCGTGCAACATTGTACTACTACTCAGTATTTTTAAATATATATTGAAAAATACATCATATAATTGCATGTGTTATGCAGTTTGCAAAAGAAGATTTGTTTCTTGTTTTATGGTATGCAAAATATTTTTGTTAAATTTGCAAAATCGTACTACCTATTTTTTATAATTCATATACGAAAATATATATTGATACATACACATATATACATATATATATATATGTATGTAGTTATGTAGTTTGCGAAAGAAGATTTGTTTTATGGTGTGCAAAATATTTTTGTTGATTTTGCAAAATCGTGCTACTCATGTTTTATATACCACAGTATTCTAATATAAATATAATTTTCAAAAAATACTCTTCAACATTGTACCATTTCATCAAATTTCATAATTAATTAAATATTAACATTACCTATAAACTCAAAATATAACAATAGCAAATATCTCTAACAGAGTTAAATGAATTTATGATTATGCTTCAAAAGTAGTTTTTGTTAACTTTTTTATTTGGTACTCGATTTTAATAACTTTTTCATCAATTCATATTAGAAAAATATAAATAATTTGAAAAATTACCGTGCAACATTGTACTACTACTTAGTATTTTTAAATATATATTGAAAAATACATCATATACAAGGTGAGATGAAAAAACTGCAACCAACTTCAGACTGCTGTCATTTCTAAACCGCTCGTCCCACAGCTGTCAGATTTATTCTAGTGACAGCTCATTATATTGTTTACAAGCGCACAAAAGCATTTTGGTGGGAATTTTTCAGAAAAAAAGTTATTTGTGATGGAATTCAAGCGTGATAGTGTGATTGCTTTGCATTTGGCTGGAAAACCACAAGTGGCTATCGTTAGAGCCCTCCAGCATTTAAAAGTGAATAAATGTTTTGTGTCTCGTACCATCGCTCGTTACCATGATACTGGTAGCGTAGCCCGACGTCAAGGAAGTGGACGAAAAAAAACAGCAACATCGGCAGAAATGGTTCGAAAAGTGAAAAAGCGAATTGAACGAAATCCGCGTCGCAGTGGACGAAAAATGGCTCGTGAGCTGAACATATCGCAATATGCCATTCGGCAAATATTGAAAAATGAGCTTGGACTAAAGCCATTCAAGTTCCAAAAAGTGCAAGATCTTACTGATGCGCAAAAAAAAGTTAGACTCGAAAAAGCTAAAGAGTTGTTTCGCTTGGCCGAAAGTGGTGAACTGCCGAATTTGGTTTTCTCCGATGAGAAACCATTCGTTATCCAGCAGTTTGTAAACAAACAAAATGATCGTGTTTACTTGCCAGAGAGGTCAGCTGAAAATTTGCAACTTCGGTTGGCCATCACAACTCAAAAGCCGGCCATGGTGATGGTGTGGGCCGCCATAACAGCCGATGGTCGCTCGCCGCTCGTATTCATCGACCGTGGTGTCAAATTAAATGCGCAAATCTATCGCGAAAATATTTTGGAGGGAGTTCTGAAGCCCTGGGCACGCAAACATTTCGGCCGCAGACCTTGGACATTCCAACAGGACTCAGCACCATCGCACTCAGCACGCGCCATCCAAGAATGGTTAAGAAATGAGGTTCCTCGCTTCATTTCCACCGCACAATGGCCACCAAAATCTCCGGATGCCAATCCGTTGGACTATTGTGCCTGGGGTATTTTGGAAAGCAAGGTTGGAACTAAAAAATACCAAAGTGTCGATCATCTCAAGCAAGCGCTTCGCCGAGAATGGGACAAAATACCGCAGAGCCACTTTCGGGCCAAAGGTGGCCAATTCGAACAAATCTAAACCGATTCTCAAATTTGATGTTATTTCCGACATTTTTTGCTTTCATTCAATAAAATTTAAAAAAAATGAAAAAATTTATGGCGTTTTACTTTGTTGCAGTTTTTTCATCTCACATTGTAATTGCATGTGTTATGCAGTTTGCAAAAGAAGATTTGTTTCTTGTTTTATGGTATGCAAAATATTTTTGTTAAATTTGCAAAATCGTACTACCCGTTTTTTATAACTTATATACGAAAATATATGTTGATTCATACACATATATACATATATATATATAAATATATATGTATTTATACAGTTTGCGAAAGATTTGCTTAATGGTATGCAAAATATTTTTGTTAATTTTGCAAAATCGTACTACCTATTTTTTATAATTCATATACGAAAATATATATTGATACATACACATATATACATATATATATATATGTATGTAGTTATGTAGTTTCCGAAAGAAGATTTGTTTTATGGTGTGCAAAATATTTTTGTTGATTTTGCAAAATCGTGCTACTCATGTTTTATATACCACAGTATTCTAATATAAATATAATTTTCAAAAAATACTCTTCAACATTGTACCATTTCATCAAATTTCATAATTAATTAAATATTAACATTACCTATAAACTCAAAATATAACAGTAGCAAATATCTCTAACAGAGTTAAATGAATTTATGATTATGCTTCAAAAGTAGTTTTTGTTAACTTTTTTATTTGGTACTCGATTTTAATAACTTTTTCATCAATTCATATTAGAAAAATATAAATAATTTGAAAAATTACCGTTCAACATTGTACTACTTCTCAGTATTTTTAAATATATATTGAAAAATATATCAAATGATTGCATATGTTATGCAGTTTGCGAAGGAAGATTTGTTTTTTGTTTTATGGTATGCAAAATATTTTTGTTAAATTTGCAAAATCGTACTACCCATTTTTTATAACTTATATACGAAAATATATGTTGATTCATACACATATATACATATATATATAAATATATATGTATTTATACAGTTTAGGAAAGAAGATTTGTTTTATGGTATGCAAAATATTTTTGTTGATTTTGCAAAATCGTGCTACTCATGTTTTATGCACCAAAATACTCCAATATATATATGTCTTTCAAAAAATTCTCTACAACATTGTACCATTTCATCAAATTTTATAATTAATTATATATTAATATTACCTATAAACTCAGAATATAACAGTAACAAATACCTCTAACAGAGTTAAAGGAATTTATGATTATGTTTCAAAAGTAGTTTTTGTAAACTTTTCATTTGGTACTTGATTTTAATAACCTTTTTCATCAATTCATATTAGAAAAATATAAATAATTTGAAAAATTACCGTGCAACATTGTACTACTACTTAGTATTTTTAAATATATATTGAAAAATACATCATATAATTGCATGTGTTATGCAGTTTGCAAAAGAAGATTTGTTTCTTGTTTTATGGTATGCAAAATATTTTTGTTAAATTTGCAAAATCGTACTACCCGTTTTTTATAACTTATATACGAAAATATATGTTGATTCATACACATATATACATATATATATAAATATATATGTATTTATACAGTTTGCGAAAGATTTGCTTAATGGTATGCAAAATATTTTTGTTGATTTTGCAAAATCGTGCTACTCATGTTTTAAATACCAAAATATTCTAATATACATATGTTTTTCAAAAAATACTCTACAACATTGTACCATTTCATCAAATTTTATAATTAAATAAATATTAACATTACCTATAATCTCAGAATATAACACTAACAAATACCTTTAACAGAGTTAAAGAAATTTATGATTATGCTTCAAAAGTAGTTTTTGTTAACTTTTTTATTTGGTACTCGATTTTAATAACTTGTCCATCAATTCGTATTAGAAAAATATAAATAATTTGAAAAATTACCGTGCAACATTGTACTACTACTTAGTATTTTTAAATATATATTGAAAAATACATCATATAATTGCATGTGTTATGCAGTTTGCAAAAGAAGATTTGTTTCTTGTTTTATGGTATGCAAAATATTTTTGTTAAATTTGCAAAATCGTACTACCTATTTTTTATAATTCATATACGAAAATATATATTGATACATACACATATATACATATATATATATATGTATGTAGTTATGTAGTTTGCGAAAGAAGATTTGTTTTATGGTGTGCAAAATATTTTTGTTGATTTTGCAAAATCGTGCTACTCATGTTTTATATACCACAGTATTCTAATATAAATATAATTTTCAAAAAATACTCTTCAACATTGTACCATTTCATCAAATTTCATAATTAATTAAATATTAACATTACCTATAAACTCAAAATATAACAGTAGCAAATACCTCTAACAGAGTTAAATGAATTTATGATTATGCTTCAAAAGTAGTTTTTGTTAACTTTTTTATTTGGTACTCGATTTTAATAACCTTTTTCATCAATTCATATTAGAAAAATATAAATAATTTGAAAAATTACCGTGCAACATTGTACTACTACTTAGTATTTTTAAATATATATTGAAAAATACATCATATAATTGCATGTGTTATGCAGTTTGCAAAAGAAGATTTGTTTCTTGTTTTATGGTATGCAAAATATTTTTGTTAAATTTGCAAAATCGTACTACCTATTTTTTATAATTTTTATACGAAAATATATATTGATACATACACATATATACATATATAAATATGTATGTATTTATGTAGTTTGCGAAAGAAGATTTGTTTTATGGTGTGCAAAATATTTTTGTTGATTTTGCAAAATCGTGCTACTCATGTTTTAAATACCAAAATATTCTAATATACATATGTTTTTCAAAAAAAACTCTACAACATTGTACCATTTCATCAAATTTTATAATTAAATAAATATGAACATTACCTATAAACTCAGAATATAAGACTAACAAATACCTTTAACAGAGTTAAAGAAATTTATGATTATGCTTCAAAAGTAGTTTTTGTTAACTTTTTTATTTGGTACTCGATTTTAATAACTTGTCCATCAATTCGTATTAGAAAAATATAAATAATTTGAAAAATTACCGTGCAACATTGTACTACTTCTTAGTATTTTTAAATATATATTAAAAAATACATGAAATGATTGCATGTGTTATGCAGTTTGCTAAATAAGATTTGTTTTTTGTATGCAAAATATTTTTGCTAATTTTGCAAAATCGTACTACCTATTTTTTATAATTTTTATACGAAAATATATATTGATACATACACATATATACATATATAAATATGTATGTATTTATGTAGTTTGCGAAAGAAGATTTGTTTTATGGTGTGCAAAATATTTTTGTTGATTTTGCAAAATCGTGCTACTCATGTTTTATATACCACAGTATTCTAATATAAATATAATTTTCAAAAAATACTCTTCAGCATTGTACCATTTCATCAAATTTCATAATTAATTAAATATTAACATTACCTATAAACTCAAAATATAACAGTAGCAAATATCTCTAACAGAGTTAAATGAATTTATGATTATGCTTCAAGAGTAGTTTTTGTTAACTTTTTTATTTGGTACTCGATTTTAATATCTTTTTCATCAATTCGTATTAGAAAAATATAAATAATTTGAAAAGTTACCGTTCAACATTGTACTACTTCTTAGTATTTTTAAATATATATTAAAAATATATCAAATGATTGCATATGTTATGCAGTTTGCGAAGGAAGATTTGTTTTTTGTTTTATGGTATGCAAAATATTTTTGTTAAATTTGCAAAATCGTACTACCCATTTTTTATAACTTATATACGAAAATATATGTTGATTCATACACATATATACATATATATATAAATATATATGTATTTATACAGTTT
>NW_024032074.1:0-12083 GCF_002237135.1 Teleopsis dalmanni | reverse complement strand
ACCATCTAAACTCTCAAAAGCTACCACGAACTAAATGTTGATCATAGATCGTTGCATATTTGATTCCAGCTTGGCGTTGTCTGCTTTCCAATTGCTAAAATAGAATATAATTATTAATTTATTTAAATATATTATAACCAATCATGCTTACAATATTTAGTCCAGGAATTGTGGATGCATTTGATTTCTTAGGTCGACGACGGTACAAAATCATCAGGAAGACAAAGACTATTGCAATAATCAGAAGCAATGCAACTGGTATAGCGTAAATTAAAGGCGAAGCTACAAATATGAAAATTATATAAATTAAATAAATTAAACACAAATGAAACTGAGTTACTTAAATATATTTTTTAAATGTTTTAATAAACAATAAAAATATATTTTTCTTAAAGAAATAGAGATTATTATTAAAAACGTTCGATACATGTTTTCTGATAGAAGATTTTAGTACAGAAGTAATAGACAATATTTTTAAAATCTGCAGAATACTAACAATATCTAACTTAAGCCCCTATATGAATACGATAGATCCAAAACAAAACTATGAATACCGCAAATATCTGAATGACGTCAAAAATGCCAGTCGTATATTTAAAAAAAAATATGTTTATTGTCAACTAGTGTAAGTATAACCTAAGTTTACATTATTCTAATTTTGTAAAGATCTTAATAAACTAGAAATTAATTCGCCCCCTTTACATACTCACCTATCTACCCCAATGCCACACCCAAGCTTTCTAACTTAGATAAACCTAGATAAAGAGAGGTGTTAAACCTTTTGATCATATATCTCCCCCCTAATAACTGAAATGAATTTTCCACATTGATGTGGATATTTTGAATAATTTTCAATTTTTAAAAACAACTACATCAGAATCTTTACTATATCATGATATATGATATATGTAATATGATAAAAATATTTCTAGGTTAAATACATATATATTTTTTCATTGGAGAAATCAAGTAGACAAATTAGAAAGGTATACCTAGATAACCGTCTGTGTCAAATTTCAACCATTTTCAGATTAAGAGGAAAACGGAACTTACTTCTCTACTTCTCTTCAATTGGTTTAGACAGTTACTTCAATAGTTTACCCCTCTCTAGTAGTTATAACTGCTCATAAGGCAAAGTCTTGTTAGAGTGATAATAATCAGGATTAGAGAAAAGTAATCAAAGTCAATTAGTTGCTTTGTTCTATTCAATTTGTGGACAGATTATGCCATATGTGTAGTTTGATATATATATCTTAAGTCATTTCTTTCAAAATATCGAGTAGGCACGATAAATTTTATTAAGGTTCAAGTAATAAACAGATTCAGTAGGGTTGATGCTAAAGACAATATTATACATATAGTTTTAGGCAGATTTAATGGAGTTACAGTAACTATAACCATTACTTTGATTATTTTAGATTTATTGTTGATTACTTTGATCAGACTCATGACGGTCATTTTAGAGCGATATATAATTTACGGTACACTAGTGTTATTCGAGAGAGTTTCGCTAGTCTTCTCATGTTCCATGTTCCAACTATGGCTATTAACCTATTATCTGGCCAATTTTTGAAGCGTGTTGTTTTTGTTTTTTGGATAAAAGTGTCGTATAATATATAATGTATATTGAAAATTAATGAAAGTACCATAAATTAGAAATCTCAATTATGTTTACACAATTGTTTTAATTATACTAATTCGCTTTTATGTTATGTGAAAAATAAACAATAAATTAAAATTTTTAAAATTATTCTAATTATATACCTAAGTTAGCAAGTATCTAAATTTTCTAACAGTTCTTCATTACTAACCAAATAGTTTAAGCGAAATAATGTTGTACAGCGGTTTATTTTACGTTTTTATTATTATCTCTATTTTAGAAACTGGATACGTTAATGCAAATAAGAAATTAGGTAAAATATTCGGTGGTACAACAACAACAATTTCTCAAGCACCCTTCATAGTTCAATTATTTTCAAGTCAAGGTGTATTTTGTGGAGGAGCTCTAATAGACCCAGACAGAGTAATTACTGCAGCTCATTGCGTTGATGGCAAAACTATTGCTGATGTGCAAGTAAGAGGCGGTACAACGGCCTTAAATAGTGGTGGAGTTACAAGAAGTGTAGCAATGATAACTATTGCAAAACGTTTTAATTCACGAAATATGAATATGGATATAGCTATGCTTAAATTAACTTCTCCATTAATTGGCGATAATATTAAAACTATTGCTTTGTCAACAGGTGGCACAAAAGTTGGTAGTAATGTGAGAATTTGGGGATGGGGTATTGATGAGACAGGCTCTCAATCAGATGTATTAAAATACACCGATGTGAAAGTGATTAAAAAAGCTAGGTGTAAACGTTACTATCCAACAACAAGAAATAATTTTTGTGCATTCACATCTGGCAAGGATGCATGTTTTGGTGATTCAGGTGGTCCAGTTACATACAATAATCAATTAATTGGTCTGGTTTCATATGGCAAGGGTTGTGGTGTTCTACCAGGTGTGTACACAAGTATACGTGCTCTTAAAAACTTTATAAGCAAAACACGAAAATTATAAAATTAATATTATTATTATAGAAATAGTTTAATTGTGTTATATGAAAATAAAGAATTAATTAACAACTAAATAAATAAAATGTTTAATATATATATTATGAGATTGTGAATGTACATGTACATATCTATACATAAATACACATAAAATTATGTTG
This sequence comes from Teleopsis dalmanni, assembly GCF_002237135.1. Taxonomy (NCBI): domain Eukaryota; kingdom Metazoa; phylum Arthropoda; class Insecta; order Diptera; family Diopsidae; genus Teleopsis; species Teleopsis dalmanni. The sequence continues at coordinate 9,363 of NW_024032074.1, read as the reverse complement.
GTATATCGTTAGTATTGTTAAAACTAAGACTAACACTATTTATTAAAGAAAGCAAATTGATGATATTACATTCTACAGAAATTCAAGAAGATATATAATTAATTTCTAAAAAAGGTCTTCAATCAAATATTGTGAAAGATTTATTTTAATTTTAAGTGGGAATATTACAGGTCACTACCCAACTTGAACACTTCCGTTCTAAATATATCATTTTGAGTCTATTTTTAAAAGAAGGATTAAAAAAATATTGTCCTCTAACCATTAGATTTAATATTTTTTAATTAAAATAAACATTTTTGAAACTATTAGTAATATTCCAAACTAATTATCTTCCAAGTCTGAAGATATCATTTGGTTATGACAATATATACATCTCAAGGGTACAAATATATACAAAATTTGTTGTATTTTATTTTCTTAATTTAATATAGAATTATATTCAATATAAATAAATCGACAAACTTTTAAAGAACCATCCAATTGCTCAATACAAAAACAAACATTTGTTTTGGTTGTATTTAGTGAAATGTAGTGATTATAATATTGTTTCAATAATTACACAAGTGTAGTTTTAATAATTTAACCTTGTATAACACGATACATAAGTGATTTATTATTATTATTTCTTATTTAACAAGTTGGAAGCTTGGATAGATTTAAGTGCTAGGCTTTCAAAGTTTAAACATTAATATAGGCGGTACTTATGATGTTTTCGATTGCTAAAACTGGGGTAACTTTTCCAATCAAGATACACTTTTAGTACAATTTTTATTGTCAAATGATAAATCTCGAGCGAAATATATAACACTCAAGATTAATTTATAGTACTCTAGATATTTTCCAGATTAGCAAGATTATCCTGAAATTTTTAGCTGCTTAAAATTCATATTAATATATTTTTTAAAATTATATATTAAATTTTATATTAATATTGAATTTGTATATAAAAATATTTAATAAATTTTTTATTTATAAATAAAATTATTCTTTAATAATTTAAATTGATGAAAAATTAAATTTTATATTCAAAAATATATTTTTATTAAATTTAATTTTTACATTTTATTTTTAAAGTAATATTTATTAATTTTAAAAAAATATATATTTTCAAATTACACATAAAATTTTAAATTAATATTGAATTTGCAATCAAAAATATTTAATAAATTTTTTATTTATAAATAAAATTAATTTTTAATAATTTAAATTGATGAAAAATTAAATTTTATATTTAAAAATATATTTTTATTAAATTTAAGCAGATAAAATGTGAATATATTCAATATATGCATTTATGAAAATCGTAAATACCCACTAACATAACTACAAAAGAGTTAGATCACTCTAAAAACATTCGTTTGACAGATCGAGTGTAAATCTAGAATGAATGAAATTTACCAATCGACAACACCATTAATGAATGTTGGTAGACTATTATAAAATTTAAAATACTGAATGTAGTAAGTCACATATAATATCCACAAATTAAATCGTAACTCAAGTTTAGTCAACAGGAAAGACAAGCTTTATGTGAATATTTCGTAATGAAAACACAATTGTAGGATATTCAATTCTTTATGGGTTCATAGTAAATATCCCGTCGATATGTACACTTAGAAAAATATCCACTAACCACATACTAGTTAAATTGACTTTACCATTTTCTTAGAAAAATTTTAGCTCATGTGGTAAAGATGATATAAAAACAAACATGTGGTATGGTTGCGTCGAGTAAGAATATTTTGACCTGAGATTTAGTTAAAATCTGTCTATATATATATTTATGAATACAATGAATACTAATGGAATGTGAAATGAATATATAAAACAAATAAATTAATTTCAAATGCAGTGAATGCTTGTATTTAGTGTTACAGTTTACTTTAGATATCTGGACAAACAAGTAAATGAATTAACTGGATTTTAAGCTAAATTTTTTACTGTATATTTGTACTACTGAATATATATAAACCTATTATAACCTATTAGTTATATGTTTGCTATAACTTACCCCTTGGTAAGGAGCGAGACCTACCAACACCTCTACTGATCTTTGGGCCATATCATACAGTATGAATACGCAGTTCCACGCCGAATGAAAGTAAAATGCAATCATTCTTCCCGTGTAAGTTTAGGTCTAACCACAGCCACCACGACACTATCAACTTCAATTGGTCAGGTCAGCCGAAGTTGCGGGCACTGTCCCCGAGGTACCAGATATACACCTCCGTTCGGTATCGAACGACAGATATGCCTTAACTAGAGAATATTCTAGGTAAATAGGTAAATAGGTAAATAGCAGCGACCTTAACTCTGGCGTTCTAAGAAAGGTTACTTCTTTATTGGCCGAACGATAAACTAGCTCACTACTTTAGATACTGTCAAGATGCTCATTCTAGCTATGTTGTTTACAACTTTTCAGCAATTACAGCATGATGATCACCTAAACAAATGCTACAAACGTATCTACACCATAGATTAATAATGGATACTTTCAATTTTAATTCTAAGTATATTTTTTTTTTTAGAAGCAGATATTGATTCTCAATAAGAATAAACATTTAAAATAAATACTTACCCTTTTTAACCGATTCATTTGGTTTAGCAGTTTTTATATATCCTTTCTCTATGTCCGCATCAATTTTATGATTTGCTGGTGTTGTAGTTCGAAGTTCTTGTCGAGTTACATACATTGTGGTAGCTATATTACTAATATTTTGTGAAGGTACTGCCGCCATAGTAAAGAGAGCTGGCGTGGTTGCTTCACTGGTCGATGATAAAAATATGTTCGGTGTGATGTGATTATCATTAGGGAAACTAATAATATTCTTAGTTGGACTCGGACGATAGCTAATTCCATTGTCATGATTGTTTTTTATAGCAGAGAGTCTAAAATATTTTATAGATTTTTATAAGAGCATGTTATTTAAGTTTTTATGTTTAAATCTATAGTTAACTATACTTTAATAAATTCTACAATATAAATTTAATCACAGATAAAGATAAATATATTAATAGGCTTTAAAAATTCCCTTAATTATTTATTTTAATATGAATATTAAATATGAAATTTATTTTAATACTTTATATCTACACTTTTTACATAAAAATGTTGGAACCATTTATCGGATCGGTTTCCTACGTTTCGGCTGCAAGAATAATATACCTATTATTATAGGTATTAATATACCTATCTTTCATTTTTAAAAAGCTAATTATTACTGATTTTTAATTAAAAAGTATTAATAACGTATTTTTCGATTCCTGGTACTTGCAGTCTGAAAAAATTTATTTACGAATAATTAAATACAAGAATTATTTCCAACACCACTGATGATGGGTATTTGCCAATACTCGAAACAGCTTTATGGTCAGCCAAAAATTCAATTAATTAAAATAATATAAAATAAATTTTTGTTGTTGTAGTTCACTACTCCTCGAAAAAACCCCTTTAAGTATTAATAAATGAAAGTATCTTAGCCATTATTATTCTTTATCGAATAGTATATTCGATTCGTGTTTCTTTATTGATCTATCTATAATATTATACTTATTCGATATTATTATTACCTGAAGTATCCTAAGTAGAAGCAACTACAGAACACATGTAGAATACTAACAGCCTTAACCTTGCAATTGTCTGTTACCCAAGCACTATTCCTATTCCTTCTAGAGAGGCACTAAGATGAGTTTAATGATTCATGATTAATTTAAAACGGATTATTTACTTTAAAAAAACTTACAATATTTTCATCTGATTTAGATTTCGCTAATTTTATTTGTAAACTATGAGTATGCGGGTCCTGATGTGCTTCATTGGCTTTCCAATCTAATACAGACGTTAGGATTTTTAAGTCAAAGACGGCGAGGTTAATAACGTAGTTATTTTGATTAGTAAAAAAATCTTCAGTATATTGCACTATCGACACACAATATGGAGTTGTTTCAGATATTAAATTTGCTTGACGTATCTTAAATGAGCCTTCCTCTTTGGTATGAATAGCAGAAATGGAAAATTCCTTTTTTAATAGATAATTCCCTGTCATTTTAGAAATGCTTATACTAGCAAAATTTGTTTCTGCAATAATCAAAAATAATATTTATATATATATACATAAAATCTTTAGAACTTAAGTAACAATATTAAATATTCTTATATCTTTATTACTTACTAATGTTCTCATTAAGAATTAGCTCACTGTAGCACATTTTCTCTACCAATGCATTTACTCTCTCGGTAACTTTTATGTTATCCGTAGAGCCATTACTACTTCTTGATTTGAGTATATCTTGTATAAGTTGCAAGTTCATTTCAACATAAGCCAAATCCACAGAGATTGTTTTTACTTTATTATTTGTGTATCGGTCACCGGAGTAACTCCTATATCTATCCAACATTTCTAAATTTTTTCCCTGCGCATCGGTTTGACTTGCTATATCATTATTTGCACTCACTGTAGTTATTTGATCTAGAACTTCCAGAAGTTTTTCTAAAGTCGATGGATCATTTAAATCAAGTAATTCCAAATTATTTTTGGCTCTTGAGACAAATTGTATAATTTCATTATGGGAGATATAAAATTGTGTAGTTGGGTGTTCCACCAATTTATTTATTTCTTTATGCATAATATCTTTTATATAGTCTCGCCATTCATTATATCTTTTCTGATCAGCATTCTTTTTGAATAAAACACTGATGAAATAAATTCAATCAACTTTTAAGAGGTTAACTTACCTTATATGTAAGTGCTGCCATAAATATGAGATTATGTGCAGTCTCGTAATCTGTTCTTATAAATGCCGATTTCACAATTTCTTTTTGAATGTTGAATTCCGTATCAGTTATTGTAGTATAGTCAATAGATAATGGGTCTCCATAAATTATATTACAAGCTCCTCTAATATCACATATTTTAACAAATAATTTAATCGGACTATCTAGAAAAAAATAATATACATTAATTAACATAACAAATACATATATATATATATATATGCTACAATAGATCTATTGTGTGTAATAGGATTGTTCAATAAATTACATTGAGTCATCACATATCACTTAAGTGTTGCCGTTGTTTATCAAAAACTGAATACTTACAAAAAATATACTCTAGACACTCTATATTTATTTTACAAAAACGATGGACATCAATATCTGAGACCCCAAATTATATAAGTGATACCTCAGGTTGCAATGATTTGTAAAGTAATCAACCCAGAGAGTCCTTAAGTCTACCGTGTTAAGCGAAAGTATCTAACTTGATACTTTGATACTCCCACCGATAGTACAAAAATATTTTTCTTGAGATTGATTTACACTATTAAGCCAGTTGTCTAATAATTTTGTCTCCTTCCATTTCGTAGTAGCAGTATTTAAGTGGTGAGTCTACAAAACGGCTCTGAACCAATTAAGGACATATTTTTATCTCTCTTAGGATCCATTCTATCAATATAGTAGTGTCAACCCTGATCAAATACTCTAATGACAACCCTGTAAAGAAAACATTATCACTTTTGACAGGAGCATAGTGTGTGTGATTTGACAACGAGAGAAGACAACACGTGAAGTTCTGATACGTGACGAAATATTTATTTTTTTTTAATAAAATTGTAAAATTGTAATTATTAAATAAAGTCCAGTGAAATCTTCAGAAGTGGAATTAGAAATCCGCGTGCACTGCGAAAAGTGTAAAAATAAAAGTTGCATACGTTTGAAAAACAAAAAAAATACATTACGCAAAATTGAGACTCTTCGGGGTAATTGTTTTGTGCTGTCGTTCGTAGTAAGCGTCAATTTACATATCTTTTTGAAAGTGTTCGTGACGTGTCGTAGAACTAAATATAGTGTCATCTCACTCGCACTTGCGGCATACGAAATCGAAAACGTTTTAGTGGATACATACTTTTTGTTTTTCGCTTTGAAAATCAGATGCACGTGTATGAAATTAGCGATCGTTTCATATAAAGCAATCTTTTTCATATTTGATTTCAAAAACCGCATACGTATTGACGTAGTAAAAAAATAAAAAACGTTATAATAGTTAAAACATCAAGGAACTACAACAAAATGAATTTTTATAAATTCACGTTAAATGAGTTACGACAAAAATGTAAAGATGCTGGTGTAAGCACAAAGGGAAAAAAGAAAGATTTAATCAAACAGCTGGAAGAAATAGAAAACGATGATGAGTACGAGACAGTGAATGATACTTTAACACAAAGAATTAATGTGTTAGAAAAATCCCTTGCACAAATGCAAAAGCTACAAGAGGTTAAAAACCAAAATGTAATTACAACAAGTCAAATGTTTCAACCGCCGGTAATGTCGTCACCAATAGGTAATTACATGACCACGTCAAACGTAAAGCCAGTCTGCTCAACTGTTTTAAATTCACCAATAATGTGTCCTGAAATGCAGACAAGCGTAAACAATAATATGTTGAGTAATAACTGTGCCGTTATGAGTGTTCCATATACATCTATATCGCAACAATATCCAACGATTTCTTATGTCCACGCTAATCCTCTTGGACCAACAACACCACAGTTATTTCAGTCATCAGCTCCGATACAACAACCGCCCTTGCCAAATGCGGCTAACAATTGTCCAGTTTTTGGCAGAAATGAAAACTTTTTACAAGCATCAACAACGCGCTCGATCTCACAACCTGCGACAAATTGTGCTTACAATATGGCAACAGTGAATCATATGGATTCACTACACCGAAGACATGATATTGCGTCTCAAAATATTCCGACTGTTTCTCCATTACAATGCCAAAATCAATTTGGAAATGTGCGTGATGTAATCACCCTTCTGCCGAATTTCGACCCATCATCGGACAAGTCGAGCTCCTCAAAACAATTTATCAAGCGGATAGAAAGCTTACGGGACGCATATAATTGGAACGATCAAGTTTTACTGTTTGCAGTCCAGCAAAAATTGCATGGTCATGCAAAATTCTGGGTGGATGCACAAGAAATATTCTTAACATGGCCACAGTTTGTTGCGAAGTTTACTGCTGATTTTCCTTCTAGTGAAAATATTGCTGATGTTCATCTTGAAATGGCGCATACCAAACGACAAGGTAACGTGACTCCGCAGGAATATTTTTATAAAATGGTATCTATAGGCACTAGAGGTGGAATACCCGAATCAGCAATAGCACGATATATAATATTGGGAATAAATGACCCGGACTTGAGAAAAAAAATTTCAAATGATTATGTGTCATACAACGATCTGCTTAGAGATATAAATAATTATACCGTATACAACGAAGTTAAAAATTTTCCGACCCAAGCGAAAAATCAATTTTCATCATATACCGCTCGCAACGTTGAGACCAAAAACGTAACATACGGAAAAAATTTCAAAACGAACAATGAGAAGAATGTTAAATGTTTTAACTGCTCAAAGGTTGGCCATTACTCGTCTAAATGTCCAGAACCAAAACGAAAAGAACGCTGTGCCAATTGCAATCGCACCACACATAAAACTGACAACTGTCCCGATAAAAAAATATTTAAATCTAATCCGACAATTAATAAAATTAGTGAACAATCTTCTAATAAAAATAAAGATAATGTAATAAAACAAATTAAAGTAAATAATTTCGATGCAAAATCATTTATAGACTTAGGTAGTGTTCACACACTCGTACGCGAATCTTTTGCTAAAAACTTTGAAAACCACACGAACTGCTCTGTATCTCTTACAGGCTTTGCAGGTGGTAAATATGAATGTATTTCTAAAATACATGCGATCGTTGAAGTGGACCTAAATAAATTCAGTGTGGATATGCTGATTGTTGAAGATGATCTTATTCCGGAAGACATACTTCTGGGTCGAGACATATTGTGCCATGAAGGAAACCGTGTTATTATAGAAGGCACTCGATGTCAAATAGAAAATTCACAAGTTACTGCTGACATGAACAAATTTCAAACCGAAAAATTAAAAAGTCTTTTATCAGAATATAGTTCCGTATTCGCCGAATCTTTGGCTGAAATAGGTAAGTGTGTGACTAACAAAATGAAAATACAACTCACTACTGATACCCCCGTTTGTATGAAACCATATCGATTACCGTTTGTAAAACGTGAAATTGTATCCAATATTATCGCAGAATTACAAGAGAACGATATTATACGACCATCCGATTCGCCATTCGCATCTCCAATCGTGCTAGTTGAGAAAAAAAATGGAGAACATCGACTTTGTGTCGACTATAGATGTTTAAACAAAATCACGAAGAAAAACCCGTATCCAATGCCAAATATGGAAGAACAATTTGCTCAGCTGGCCGGAAATAACTACTTCACGACGTTAGATCTACGAATGGGATACCACCAGATAGAAATTGAAGAATCTTCTAAGCAATACACCGCTTTTGTAACTACTGATGCACATTACGAATATAATCGAATGCCATTTGGGTTAGTAAATGCCCCGGCTGTATTTCAAACTACTATGAACCAAATTGCTTCACAAATGACTAAAGGAGAAATTCTTGTATACCTTGACGATGTCATTATACCAAGTCAATCAATTGATGAAGGGTTAAACCGACTACAAAAAATTCTACATTTGTTAAAAGAAAACAACCTTACCTTACGTTTTTCTAAGTGTAAATTCCTATCTACAGAGCTAGTGTACTTAGGTCACGTTATAAACAAAAACGGAATAACGCCAGGCCTTCTAAAAGTAACAGCGATCAAAAACTTTAAAATACCTACAAATATAACCGAAGTCCGTCGATTTTTAGGATTGACGGGATTTTTTAGAAAATTCGTTCGAGATTATTCATTAATCACAAAACCAATTACGAAGCTTCTTCGCTCGTCAGAACATACTTTTACTTGGGGAGCGGAGCAGCAGCTAGCTTTTCAAAAATTAATCCAAATACTTAGTAGCGGTCCGGTACTTGTTTTATATGATAGCGTAGCCGAGCACGAAGTACATACTGACGCCAGTAGTGTAGGTCTCGCAGGCGTTCTTATGCAGTCTACAGACGGTAAACGTTGGAAGCCGGTATTCTATTATAGCCGTCACTGTACTGAAGCCGAAAGTAAGTACCATAGCTATGAGCTCGAGACTCTTGCTATTGTCGAAACACTAGATCGTTTTAGAATCTATCTGCTTGGAAAACATTTTCGTGTCGTGACAGATTGTTCTGCAATTGCTACAGTGAAAGCGAATAAAGAACTAAAACCGAAAATTGCACGCTGGTGGATGAAGCTACTTGAGTATGACTTTGAAACAATCCATCGCCAAGGAAATCGTCTCGCTCATGTCGACGCGTTAAGTCGATCACCAGACGAGCCACCTAATGAGGTCGAACCGGCTGGGTTTGTAAT
>NW_024032073.1:0-12089 GCF_002237135.1 Teleopsis dalmanni | reverse complement strand
ATACTTTACCTGTCTCGCTTCTACTGGGGCGAAACATTTTGCAAAAATTTCAAGTTGTTTTAAAAATGTTAGTAAACAGTCCTAAAAAAATAAAAGAGAGCTGTACTTTTCCTCTACCACCCCGCAGTTTAAACAAAATATTCTAGGATCCGCTTTGTTCACTGATGTAATGGAGAAAAATAAGTTTGTTTTATGTAGTGCGACTAGCGACGCACGGGCATCTGATAGAAAACAAAATGAAATTAATCCTTTTGAAATTGAACATAGGAGTCTGATGGCGATTAATATTGATACAGATTCAAATAGCATTGATATTAATCCAATGTTAGAAAAACCCAAGATCGAGGAAATAGGAGAAGTTGTATTAAACTATTTGAATTCACATTATGAAGGCAGGCAGGAAAATTATGAAATGAATATAAAACTGACCTCTGACGTGCCTTTCCACTTTGCACCAAGAAAACTATCCTTTGAGGAGCGTGAAGCATTACAGAAAATAATAAGTGACTTGTTGAGGAAAGAAATAATTACACCGAGTGATTCACCATATGAGTCTGCAATTGTTATGGTACGAAAGAAGAACGGAGAATTTAGAAAATGTGTTGATTATAGAGTTCTCAACAAGAATACAATTCGTGACGATTATCCCTTGCCATTAATTGAAACATGTTTGGAATACCTAGGCGGTTAAAAGTTTTTCACGATATTAGATCTTAGAAATGGTTTCTTTCACGTTAAGGTTGCGACAGATTCAAGAAAATACACGTCTTTCGTAATTTCTCTTGGTCAATTCGAATACAATCGTATGCCGTTCGATTGTATTCATCAAAAACTGCAAGATCTAAACATAAGGTAAAATTATTGTTTATATGGATGATATTGAAGTAGCAACCGAAACTTTAGAGGAACATATACATGCATTAATTCAGGTGTTTCATCGTTTGGCTGAGGTCGGTTTAGAGTTAAATCTCAATAAATTTAAGTTTGCTTATAAGACCGCAGAGTTTCTGGGTTAACAAGCAAGTGAAAAGGGTATTTTACCAAATAGCTCTCATTTGAAGGCGATTATGCACTACCCAATGCCGAAGACTGTCTGGGAATGTTTTTATATTTTCGCAAATTTGTTTCAAACCGGTGTTGAGTTCTGCATTGATGAGAAATTTAAGGAAGCGTTTAGATTATTAAAGCAAAAGTTGATAACACCACCTGTCTTAGCCATATTTAATCACACTAAAGAAACCGAATTGCACACTGACGCTAGCAAGTTAGATTTTGGAGCAGTACTTTTGCAGCGACAAAATGATGGAAAATTTCATCCTGTATGTTACTATTCCAAAGCAACATCACCAGAGGAGTCAAGAATGCACAGCTTCGAGTTAGAAACCTTGGCCATAGTGCATGCACTCAATCGTTTTGAAAACTATCTCAGAGGTATTCCATTTAAAACAGTTACTGACTGCAGTGCACTATCACTAACGTTTGAAAAGAAAAACATCAGTCCAAAAATAGCAAGGTGGGCACTTTTATTTGAACACTTTGATTTTAAGATACAACATCGAGGTGGTATTTCAATGAGTCATGCGGATGCATTAAGTCGATGTTTTAAAGGTGAAGAAACGGAGACGGAAGATTACTCCACGAGAATTAAAAATAAATTTGTAATGTGTACCAACTCTGAAGATGATAATGATACTGAATCTAATAAGCCTAATGAAATTGTTGAAGACCATGACGGTATGATAGGAATTCCATGTAAAACGGTGGCTGTTGCTAAGCAGGAAGACTTAGATTTCAATATACAGGTTTTACAAAACCGCGATAGTGAGATTGTAAGATCACGAGAGCAATTGCAAAGCGAAATTGTTGACGGATATGAGCTAAGAGATGGGTTGGTTTTTAGAGTAAGAACAGATAATAATTTACAATTATATGTTCCAGCTGAAATGGAAGACAATGTTATTCGTCTCGTTCATGAAAAGATGTGCAATCAAGGAATATATGGTATAAGACGTATGAGGAAGTTAGAAAGAACTATTGGTTCCGGCACATGAAGTTAAAGATAGAGAAGTTCGAAAAAAATTGTCTGCGTTGTATAATGTGTTCTCCGCCAGCACGGGTAAATGAACATAATCTTTACAACATTCCAAAAAAACCTGTTCCGTTCGACACTATTCATGTGGATCATTTTGGGCCTCTGCCATCAATTCAAACTGTGCGAAAACATTTATTTGTAGTTGTTGATGCATTCACTAAGTTTGTAAGACTTTTTGCAGTTAAGTCAACCAGTACCAAAGAAGTAATAGCTAGTTTCGAAAAGTATTTTCAAAATTACAGCCGCCCTAAAAGGATAATAAGTGATAGAGGTACATGTTTTACCTTATTAGAGTTTAGTGAAGTTTTACTCAAGCATAATATCAATCATGTTAAGGTCGCGGTGGCCTCTGCACAAGCCAATAGCCAAGTTGAAAGAGTAAATCGTGTTCTAAAAACCATGTTGAGGAAAATGACTGACCCAATTAATCATGCTAATTGGGTGAGGATGTTACCAAAGGTTGAATTTGCCATTAACAACTCTACACATAGTTCGTCTAAACAGACACCAAGTCAACTTTTATGCGGTGTAGATCAAAGTTCGCCCTTTCGTAAGTTCGTAATAGATATTTGACAGAGCATTTATCCGAAAAGAAACAGAGAGCACATTTTAGAGATCTTGAACAAATGCGCCAGGAAGCTGCAGGATATATTGATAGCTCCCAGAAAAAAAACTTTAAGTATTTCACAGAGAAGAGTAAATCGCCAAAAAAATATTTTGAGGGTGACTTTGCTGTGATTCGACATATAGACACCACTGCCGGAAAAAAGCAAGAAATTTTCTGAAAAATATCGAGGCCCATACGTCATACATAAGGTTTTGCCTAACGATCGTTATGTTGTTCGAGATGTAGACAATTGTCAGATTACGCAAATGCCATATGATGGCGTTGTTGAGGCTGCACGAATAAGGGAATGGATAACGGGATCTGATCAAAATTTGAGGCCATCAAATTTGAGGCAGAAATTTTGTTGGATGATTGTGGTCAATCATTACATCAAGATGGCCGAGTTGTAATATAATTTCTAATGTCATTTAAAAGCAATCTAGCAACCTTTTGGTTTGACAATAAATAAGAAGAAATATATGGGTAAGAAGTCAGTTTAGTTTTAGGTTTGGTTTTTTATGGAAAAAGGTGTGTGTGATAATTTAAATTTGAATAAAGGTATGTAATATCACAAGATTCCTGACATTAAATTATTAAAAATTTTGTTGGGTCGGAAGATTCTCTTCTATCAACTTCTATTTCAATAACTACATTAGCTACAGGTTTAGTTATTTTGGATTGAGGGTTCTCCATTATAAAATAAGAAACAACAGAGAAAACAAAAATCAAAGAAATACCGTACAAATAGTAGAGATTAAACAAAATAATTTTTAATTCAAAACATCCAATATATTAAATATGTTATATTTATCATATATAATGATTTTTAATTCGAAAACATCCAATATATTAAATAGGTTATATTTATTTCTTTTTTGTTTCTTTATTATTAATCAATTAAAACAATTAAAACAAGCAATCAAATTAAAACAATTATACGTATAATTTACATTATCCCTACCTAAGGGTTTTAGCAACGGCTTAACGCCATGTTGTGCCTCTATAGGTTTGCTTTTTTATTTAGTAGAGCAAGCTCCATTATAATTATTTAAAAGATTTAGGAATAAAAAAAATTTTACTTATTTTTATTGATCAGTTCTTCTCTTCTGCATCTGCCTGTTTTGTCTTGTCTGGATAATTTTATCGATTCGCTTCCAAATTTCACAAGCGATTTCCCACGATGGTGGCGGTTCAGTATTTAGTGTTGATTTTAAGGCTGCGAATAGTTTCCTTTCCTGCACCAGTACACCACCCCTCTTTCTAGGTTTTGGTACCACAGGAATAGTTGTTAACTTTGCTTCCATGTGCCGTTGTTGTCTGGCACGATACTCCTCAATGGTGAGTCGTTATGCATATTTTATTCTTATTATAAATACAATTAATCCTGCACCAAATTCATGGTCGCCATGTAATAAAAATGTTTAAATATTGAAGGTTATTAAATCGCCGAAATTCATAGGCGTTCCTTCTTATAAAATAGATTTCTATTTCAAAATAAAATAAAAGTTTTAAGTTGGAGAACTTGGTGTGCTTCTTATGAGTGCATTTCTTGTTCTGATTTTTATTTGGATTTTTACTTTTAACTTAACCTAGGAACATAACGACGCAGCGTATGTACTTTCTTATTTATTAAATATTTTAGAATTATATATATATTTTAGTATTATTTATATTAATATTTTATATGCATTTTTATTTAAGTACAAAACGGCGCAGCGTAAGTAGTTTTCTATTTAATAATTTATTGCTAAGTAAGCGTCTTCAATTCCACTTGTTTCAAATACGCTTACTGTTGATGTTGTTGTATATGCGGTCAATGCCTGGCAAGCAATGGTTTAATGGAAGGTGTGGTGTCAACTTCCTTGTGTGTGGACTTATGCATTTGTTTGTAAACAATGCAATGCGCTTGAAAACAATTAGTGTATTTGTATATACACTGCGCATTCAAATATATAACCACTTATTATTGTATTAATAATATGCATTGCCAATATAACTACCGCATATACGTTACACAGGTGACAAGAAAAAAAAAAGAAGATATTATTTTATATTATTTTATAATAAATTATGTTACAATAATTAAAGACATACAAAGCCACAGTTTTATCTTTCAAACATATTTGAAAGACTTTCAACTAACTTTGTCAGAATTGTCCTGTTAATTAAGAGAAACGCTCGTGATTTTTCGTATACAATCCGATTTTGTCGGCATGCAAAATTTCATTTATTTTAAGGAATGGAAGCGAAAATTTCGTTTAAATGAATGCATCATTAAACGCACGTTAGCAGACGATGCTTTCCAACTATGAATGAATTATATCTTTTATTTTAAATATTATTTGCATTGTCTATCTAGGGAAAATTTCTTAATTACTAAACATATGATTAAATATCAATTTATGAATAAATATAAAAACTCCTTTTTACTGATAAAATCATGCATAGCAGTTGCTGTTGACACTTCAGCGATTGCTGTCTACTTACGAGTGAAAAATGTATGTATTCTTTGCTGGGATGTGTTCAAAATAATGTCTACTGTTTTAATGTGTAAAAGCAAGCGACGCCGCTCAAGTTGTAGAACCAAGTCTGACGTTTGACATCCGCTTAATCGCTTCGGCAAATCAACATATTGGATTCATATGCATACAGTTCATATTCGAATAGCACAAAATAATTGCTCTCATATATTTCCCATTATATAAATTTCTATTTCTCATATTATAAGCGAGAGCACACACACATTATTTTGTTCATTCTACTGTTGCGTGCACCTGACAATAAAAATTTCTGAATGCAATTGCTTATAGAGGAAAGACGAAATATAACAGAATTTTACAATTTTATTCAATTGTTTTTCGCGAAAACTTTAATCATTAAGTGCATATGTAATAAATAATATTAATTCTCGATATAAAGATATTTTAATGAATTTATATATATGATTAGACATGTTGCAAATTATGTTAAGGCGTTCGCCGCACAACTCTATGTATCCAAATAATGGATATCAAAATAATGAAGACGGTGACTCTTTTGGAATAAATCACCCAAGCCGTGATAACAATGTAGTATATATAGGCAGGGGAGAAAAAGTTAAGTGAGTTTTTTAAGATTTCTTAAAGAGTACAATAATCATATTTACAATAAGAAAAGCGAAAATTAGATGTGCTTGATAGACATTGGGTCAACAACCAGTATTATAACATCGTATAGTATTACCGAAAATTATCTGAAAGAAAAGCTTCTCAATTCATTCCTCTACGAAATTTAGAGGATTTTAATAACCTTTGAAATGTAAAACTGGAAAATTATAGATTTTTCCAATGTAAAATGGGAAGCAAATTTTTTTTTTTTTTCATTTCATTTTTTATTGAATCCTTCTTAACATAAGAAATTAACAATAAATTTTCAAATCTTAAACTAAATATAAAAATTTAAAGCCGTAGCTTGTGGGTTATTTATAATCTTTTAAAAATAGATAATAATAGCAATAGCAATAAAATTTATCAATAAATTTATCATTTTAGCAATAATTTAGTTATCAAAATATATTTTTTAAATAATAATAAATAATAAATTAAAATTAAAATTAGCAGGTCAGTAGTTGTTTCTTTTTCAAACATGAAGTTCTAAGTGTTGGAAGCAAGTGTCTGGCATGTGGGTTGGGACGTACACTAAACTTCGTAAGATATTTGCCTATGTATGCTCGGGCAACATCCTTTACTAGTGGAATGTTTAAATCCTTATGGATATTGGAGTTTTTTAAGTACCACGAGGCTCCTGTTATTTTACGTGTGATAAAGTTTTGCACTCTTTGAATCTTTTCAATATTTGTAAAGCAAGCTGAACACCATAAATTAATTCCATAAGTCCATACAGTTATATAGTAAGACTTTGTTTTCAAGACTTAGTTTACTAGTTTACTAGTTTAGTTTACTAGTTTAGCTTACTAGTTTAGTTTACTTTCCTGAAACCAAATTGGTGATTAGATATTATTTTATGATGCATTATATAAGGTTCCAATTTAGCTAAAATTATTCTTTCGAAGATCTTCGATAAGTGAAGAAGAAGACTTATCGGCCTGTAAGAGGTAGCCATTGTTGGGTCCTCTCCTAGTTTTGGAATCATTTTTATCAGAGAAACTTTCCATTGCCTTGGATAATAGCCAGTCGGAAGAATGCTATAAAATATTATGGTTAAAAATAAAATTACCTTGTCAGGGAAAAGTTTTATCACTTTGTTTGTAATATGATCAAGACCTGCTGCCATCTTAGCATTTGAATTTGTTTGAATTGCTTCTTTTACTTCATAAATACTTAGTTTAATTGGAGCTTTCACCTTTACTGGAAAATGAACTCTAGGTTGGAAGTTGACGACTTCTGGATTTGGTTGAAATACTGATTTTAAGTGATTAACTAGAACAGATCCCTCTTCTATATTACTTTTAGCCCATGATCCGTCTAGTTTTCGGATGGGAGGATCATTTTGAATAGGTATTTTAAATTTTTGGGATGCTTTCCACAAAGTATAATTGTTTTCTTTAATAGGTCCAATATTCTCTAAATAGTGCTGTACTGTCCAATTTCTATGATTGTTGAGCGTATATTTAAGTAATTTAGAGACTTCATTAAGTCTTTCTTTAGCGTTAGGAGAACGATACTTTTGCTATTCACGTCTTGCTTGTCGCTTTACTAAAATAAACTTCTCAATTTCATTCTGAGACACAACTTTCGAACGAGTTATTTTTCTGTAAGTTGAGGCATCTTTTATCGCATTGGTTATTGTTTTATTCAGTAATATCACCGCTTTATCAATACTTAAATGACATCTAAGAGCTGTAATTTGAGGTATGCGATTGTGCATTATGTTAGTGTAGTGTGACCAGTTGATAATTTTTTTTTGCTGATCTGACATTCTGTATCAATTCTATTTAGTTATAATAAAGTTAAAATAGTCGAAGAGTGGTCTGAGGATAGATCAAATGATGGTACTGCAGTTATGTCTTTTCTACTTAGTCCTCTAATAACACCAAAGTCAATCAAGTCAGGTATTTTATGTTGATCAGTTGGCCAATACGTTGGTTGACCTGAGGAAATAATGTCAAGATCATTCTGAAATGCTTTGTAAAGCTGTCTGCTTCTTGGTGAGATTAATCTCGAACCCCAAAAAGTGTGTTTTAAACATAAAAGTATGTCTATCTATTTTATCTGGATGTTTGGTGTCATAAAATTTACAACCATTTATCCGAAAACAATTTTTTTGCTTTAAGTGAGTCTCTGATAACAGCATAATATCTATGTCATTTCTATATAGATAATCTTGAATTTCAAGTGAGTGTTGGCATAAACCGTTAGCGTTCCAATGGCAAACAGTAAATGCGTTCATTTTGTCTTTAGCAATTCAGCCATAAGAGTTTGATTTTGAATCATACTTTGCATAATGTTATTCATCAGTTTTTGCATCCAATCCATAAAATTGTCTATTTTTTGAATAAAGGATGAAAGTATAGATTCAGTATTTGGAGACATGTTGGTGATTTCAGAGTTATTGTTGATAGTTGGAGTATTCTTAACAACGTTTGCATGAAATTGTACATTTGGTTTGTTATTTGATGAAGTTGTTGCATTATTAATTATATTAGTAAATTGATTAGGCAAAATATTCACAGAATTTATTGTATTCACTTGAGTTATACTTAGATTACTTTTAATTCTTTGTTTTAGTTCAATGTTTACAGGGCAACCTCTGTAATTCGCTGTATGGTTTCCACCGCAATTTGAGCAACATTTAGCTTTGTCATCAACTTTGTTCTTCGGACATTTTTCAGTTTGGTGATATTCTGAACATATCACGCATTTAATTTCTAGTTTGCAATATGTTCTTGGGTGTCCATATTCCTGACAATTAAGACATTGAATTGGATCTGCGCGTTTATGGGGTTTTTCAACCACGATTTTTATGTGAAGTAAATACCTTAGAGAATATATAGGATGTATCTCCCCTTTTTTAAGTTTTTTACAATCAGGCTTTAGCTCAATTTTGTACATGTACAATATTTTATACACGTTGTCTACATTAAAATCAAGTTCTTCAAGAGCTTCTTGAATTTCAGTTGGGTCAACTTCAGGATCTATTCCCTTGATTACTACAATAAGACCTTTACTAGATTTTAGTTGATAAGAGTAAAATTTTAATTGCGTTGCTCAAAATTATTAACTACTTGTCGGAAGTGGTCTTCTTTGTACAATTGTATTTTTGTTTCATTCATTTTACATTTTTTAACTGAAGCAATAAAAAAGTTATTTTTGCCTAATAGGCTTGACAGTAATTTTACTGTTTCATTTGAACTCATTTCTCTTAAGAATATTGGCGGTGGTTTAGCTGAATTTACCATTTTGTAATAATAAATTTGTTTTCATATACAAAATTTATTAAATTAGTTTTTTTTCATTTTTATTAGATTTTTTCTTTCGACTTTGTAAGTTTCTTCTAATTACAATTAGCAGGAAGAAATATGCTCATTGGTAGGCATCCGAGAATGCCGAGACAAAAATGAAAGTGAGAATTTGGTTTAAGCTGTTCGAGCTCAGTTTCAAATCTGAATTTTATTAACAATTTTCCAAACTATTTATACGAAATGTTTTACAATAATTTACAAATATTTTTCTTAATAATTTTAATTGCGGCGGCACTAAAAAGGTTGACCCACGTCAATGCTTAGAAAATATTATGAGACATTCAAGTGTGTCATATCGACATGTGCAGAATAGTAGCACAAAAAAAAAAGTGTCAAATGGCAATTGCATACTTGCTATGACCAAACATTCTATGTTACTTGCATTGTGGTGGTTCTTCCACTTGCATTACATTAGTTAATATAAAATAATTTGTGCATAAGCACTTTCAAAAATATATAACATAATTTATTGTTTGTTTTTGTTTACATTGTTGCGCTATACACAACAATTTTCATTCCAATATTTTTGTTATCGCTTTCATCACTTAGAATTGCGAATCTATTTTGGGAATCGTTGCTATTATTTTTTTGTATTTTTACTGTCAATTGTTTATTTGCATGCATTTTTTCAAAACCTATAACTTTTTGCATTTAATTCTGGTGTCTTGCATTGAGTACTCCAAATTGAGGCAGTTTTTAATTTAGTGTTGCCAAGCGATTGCATTATGGGATTTATTTCACAATTATCAGTTTGGGTTTTTGATTTGTACTTACAGATTCTGATCTTTTGTTAATATAAATGTATCGATCAATATCAGTTCGCAAAGTTGTCCCTTTGCCAGTATTTGAGGAGCTTTTACTCATCAACAATGAAGAGCTTTTATTTATTGCAGAGCTTTCGTGAGCAAGAGTTTGTGTTACTATATTTGAGTTTTTTACCGATTCGGATATCGATTTACTTATTGGACTATGTAAAGCGTTTATTTGCGCGGGAATTAAAGTGGTTTATTTATTGTCATTTATTTTCAAAGAATTTGTGTTCTCACTTTTGTTGAGTTCACTTGATTTTAGATTTAAATCATTAGAATTAAATGGCATTGACAATTCATTATTAAAAACATTATTTTTGTTCTGGGCTTGCTTTGATTCTGGAGGGATATGAGCCACGCTCATTGAGCTTTGAATACTCAGAAAACTTTTTTGTTTGTTTACAATTTCCAGAATCAAGAATCATTCAAAGCGTACGGTCGTGTTTTTGTGCGATGTGCGTACTTTTTTAATATTAAAGCCTTATTCATTTGAAAAAACAAACTAAGTGCGGAGAAATTTGCAAGCGCGACATAAAACATTTGAAGTTGATATTAATTTATATTTCACTTGCGCGCATTTACTTAAAATTATTTAATTATATTTATCAAAAATTTGCTAAATTTTCTGTATTTGCAAAAACACGCGCGGTTAACTCTGTGTTGTTTAATTTCTTTCACACATGTAAACAGCTGATAGCGACAGCATTAAATTTAAATTCTTATGCGCATAAAGTGTTGCAAAACAAATAATCTACTACACAATTTTTGTTTCCTTTTAAATTTTATATCGTGTAATTGTGTAATTTTAAATAACCCATATTGGTAAAAATTGAAGTTCAACTTTCAAACCAAAAGTAAATATAAAATAAGCGAAAGAGACGCTAAACGATAATTATTAGTGGTATTTGCACATACGTATGTACATAAATTAGAAAATGAGGCTACACCGAACTCCTCCCCGCATACGTAGCAAATCAGTAAGCGATGATAAAAACTTCGAAGTAATTAAAACAAAATTTGATAACACCGTTGACTGAGCAGTTGATGACAAGAAACGAAGTAAAGTCTGCTGGTGCACTCACGCAGACTGACATGGACCGATACATTATGGTTGTTAATAAAAAGCGAAAGCTTGTAACGACACGAATTTTCCGTTTCGTTATTTCCTTTGCCGGGGTAACCTCACCCTCTTCCAGGAGTCGTTACAATAAATTAATATTTACAAGAATCGGACTTCTCAAATAAAAGATTGTGATTAGATTATAGTTTTCAGAACTATTTATTTATTAAAAAAAAATTCAATAATATATATATATATAAAAAGAAAGAAATTAAATGCAATAATTATTATTATTATGAACGGAAAAATTATTATTATGACTGGGACGGCACATCAGTGGCAAATGATTCTTTGAAAACTCTCAACGGGGTTACTTCCAATGACTACTTCGGTGAGATTCCAAATGGTCTTTTCTGGTCTTGTAGTTGGCTTCTATGTTCACCTGTTTGAAAAAAAGAATATTAAGGAATATACGCTTTATTTATTTAATATACATATAATGATGTCTAAGCGCGCTGACTTAAAACCGCCTTACGCTCGTAAACTATTATATATATACTTTTGTACTAGGTTATACACTTTGACTTAACACCGCCTTTGTGTCAGATAATATTTTATTGTATTATTTTATTAGTTGACATACCATATAATGCCACTCAGTGATCATACAAGACTCACTACCCTTTACAAAAATGCGTCGTCTTTTATACAGATCAGACGAGCTTTTTGTGTAGCGCACATACAATTGTTTTCTGCTGTTTTGTGGAGTTTTGTTTATTTTCCCGTTTGCATGCCTTGTTTCCGTACGTTCTTTAAATTGTGCGCTCAGCAGATCTTGTCTATCTCTTTGCGGCGAATTTCTATTGACGTTTCTGACGTTTGTTTGTTATGTTTTGATTTTATAATTCTCGTAACTTTTCGTGTGGTGTTTCTTTTTATATTTAAAAATTTGTTAATAATTTCTAATAATAAATTAATAGTTTAATAATAATAATTTTAATAATTTGGATTAAAAGTTGTGGTAAACATTAGCAAGTGTGTATTTATACTTTAACTGAATA
>NW_024032072.1:0-12097 GCF_002237135.1 Teleopsis dalmanni | reverse complement strand
CATATTTAGAACATTTCCCGTTTTATTTAAATGACACTTTAGTTTTTTGATTTGACATATAAAATTTAGTCAACTGATGTAAACAAACTACAGCCAGATGTCACTTAAATATGTTATGATGTTGAAGTCATCGGTTTTGGGAACAATGGCAAAAATAAAATATGTTTTTATGTATTTATAAATACATTTTAAAATATTTGCATAGAGGCATTTCAGTGAAATGTTGAACGAATGCCGATCAATTAAAAACTGAATTGTAACAACCGCTTTAGATCCATCGGTGGCAAAAGCATTTTCATTTCATTGGACATTAAAAATTTTATTGTGTATTTTTGATTAACATAGCATTGCACCATTCATTTCTTTTGAAATTTTTTGATCAGAATAAGTAGAGTATCTTCT
Source organism: Teleopsis dalmanni (assembly GCF_002237135.1). NCBI lineage: Eukaryota > Metazoa > Arthropoda > Insecta > Diptera > Diopsidae > Teleopsis > Teleopsis dalmanni. Next base: position 11,695 of record NW_024032072.1, on the reverse strand, counting down.
GTTGGCATACAGTATGTTCTGTTGAACACATTCATATTTTCTTAAATGCATTAATCCTATACATAAATATTAAATCGGATACAAATCACTTGAACACAGGGAAAAGGTTATGTTAGGTTAGAGTGGCAGCCTTATGCACCAAAGCATACGCAGGGATACTTTAGCGGCAAAACAAGCGAAGAAGAGAAAAATACAACCACAAGCAAATCAACTTTACTTAAAAGCGATTTGTGCATGTAAATGAGAAAAAGTAAGGAAACTAAAATATGCATGATAGGCGTTGAAATACACTTTATGGAGGTCTTGCATGAGATACATAATATTCCATGCCAAACTAAAAATTGAAATAGTTTGTTGCACCTAAACAAGGCTTGGAATGTTGTTTCCATTGCAAAATGTAGTTTTTTAGATTCTGTATAATAATCTGATGAACGTTTTTCATAAGTGTTTGTACAAAATCACAGTTGTAAGGCTTCTTGCGTCGATTTCGTAAAATATGATAATCCACAACAAACTATAAAGGATACGAAAATTTTTGACGTTGACATTGATGAAATCTCTTATGGACTCTTTTTATTATAAAGGTTCAATAAAAGCAATTTTAAAAATATAAAAATTACAACAATAATTAAAACAGTATTCATATTTGTAAAAGTTGGGAATACTACAAATTAAGTGTTTGAAGTTTTTTGTATTGATATTTAAAAACTTATTTATAAAAATTTACAAAATTTAGCAAAAGCTTATGCAAATGCAACAACTGATTTTCAAGGTAATAATTGTTCCCAAACACAATAAAACACAATTACCCATAAGCAATGACAATAGAATGCTTATATGCACTAGCACAAAATATCAATCCTACATACAATTATTCTAACCCACTTCCCTACTACCTGATCAACTTGAACCATTCAACAGCAACTAAAAATAGTACAAAAGTTTTGGTGCCTATATCAAAATATCTTCAATACATACTGGAGTTATGATGTAGTTTTGGGATTAGGAGTGTCCTTTGCACATAAACGCACATGTTTGAGTGCAAGTGCACGAAACGAATGTACATGTTTTCCAGCATGTCTGCCGACTGTAACCGCAACAGCGCCCTATTGTGGGTCTTCATACATTCACATCCAATATCAATTTTGTGGCATTAATTCTAAATTTACTGACTTTGTAGGTGCAACTATTGCAGAACACACATGTAATAATCATATACCAATATCTCTTGTTGTTTTTTGTTTTGGATTATGCACTGTATTCATAAGAAAACTCGCCGCTTTAATCAGTGCGATGCACAAGTTTGAGCGCATGCATACATGTTTGAACCTGTATGAGGCATGAACATATTAAAATTCTTACAATTGATTTTTCTCCGCCTAAATGATACTGAAAGATTCAGTATTGATTTACAGCTCGAAAATCGAGAATATTGAATATCAAAAACTTTCCATAAAAATAGTTTGAAAAACGAACCAAAGGAAACTCTTTTCAATATTAAATAAAAATATTAAAAGGTAAGAGTTATTGGTTAAGTGCGCATAACCATCTGTAGAAGTTGTGAAAATTCGTAACGTATCGGTGATTAAGAAAGGCATTCGGTTAAAAATGAAATAATTGAATATTTTTGTATTTATGATTACATCAATAGACAGCTGTTAGTGACAGTCCGTCTTACGGAAAACAGAATTTCTTACAATCTAGAAGTGAGACTGCTGTAATATAACAGAAAATTTAATGCCGAATAGCTGCTTGTAGTATTTTCGAAAAAAGATACCATTAATTTCGACTGGGGAAAATCGATTTTTAAAACTATCGAATAGATAGTTAAGTAAATGAAAACCTATAGTGAATTTTAGCTGTACTTGGTTTAACAAATTACCAAACAGGAATACTGTGCTAGACATGGATGCATCCATTTTTCAAATATCTTTAAATATATTTACCTCCTTTGTTTGAAAATCTGTTCAAATTCCATCATACATTTCGATCAATAGGTGTGTAAGTGTGTATCTATGTTTTCATTTCCAACTGGGTTTCCAACAATCGCTTTTATTTGTTTAAAATTTGTTTGAAGAATTTATTTATTTATAATTATATTGTGTATTTGATGTTATGAGCTCTGATCGATGCCCAAACAAATCTCGCAATAGAGAATATGTTGAACATAAACGAAATGTTCTTTGTGAAAAAATAAAATAAAATGAATTCTTTAAAAATTTTCGCTTAAATAGATAAAAATATATTCAGCAAATTAAATTTAAGAAATACATATATTCAAGTGATAAAATGAACGCCTACGCCAACATAAATTCTTGTGCTCGTACATGCATTTCTGTGCATCTCGAAGTAGCAATCGACTTATGTATTGCATCTGCCTATATGTTCTTGTATGCATGCAGTGCATCTGTGAAATTCTTCTGGTTTAATGTTTCAATTTAAAAATGTGTTGTATTACTGAAAATTCATATTCACTAATTTTAAATGAATTTATTTTAATTATTTATAGTATTTGTATAGCTATATTTTACAGAACTCTAATTCATTTTTCATGTTTAAGTATCTATTTTCTAATTTTTCTCTTTTTTAGTGCTGTTAGTTGGCATATTGTTTATTTTTTCTTTTGTTTCTCTTTCTTGGTGACCTAAGTTGGTATTTTGACTATCGTTTAATTAAATGTATATATTTGAGATAAATTGAACACTGATTTTACACGTGACTAAAGTGAGCATACATGGATATATAAATTAAATTGAAATTAACAAAAAATTTACCACATTTTAGTAAATAATGCTAAATATTTTTTAAATTAATCAGAAATGAAAATGCAACAATATTGAATAAACTTTAAATCTTTTCACATTTGAAATCTGAATGAAGTTATTGTTTTTATTGTTTTTTATTGTTAAGATGACAGTGCATGTTTTATTGTAGACGTTAAAACATAAAACCATTTGCAGAATTCACAAAATCCATTTATAAACTTTTTACTTAGCTTCCAGGTACATCACTTTTTATTCCTTTTCATTTGTTTTCAATATCGTATTTTGCAGTTTTTTCAAATACTAGTTACTAGTCAAATACTAGTATTATATATACATTTTTCTCATTTTTGTCACTTTTTTATTGTTTTCGGTTCAATAAATACGATTATTGTGTGACATAAAAAATTAATGAAAAGTATTTCGAATATGTTAAAACAAAAGTTTTTTTCGAAGTTTGTGCATGAATTACTCTTACAATATTTATCAAAGGATAACATATGTTCATGTATGTACATTTAAAAGGAGCAGGGTGAGAGTCTGTTTTAATGTCCGTATATCTTTATTTTGAATTTAAAAAACGGATTTAAAAATTTATTTAAACCACAAAAGCACGGTTCGAGATGTCGAAAAGTAATTGGGAAAATTATTGCACTTTTAAATCAGTTGATATATCCGTAAAATAACAGAATATATTGTTTTCACATTTTAAATGTTCACAAGCTGTTTTACACACATCTCACTGAAATTAATATAAATTTGGTTTATAATTTTTCATTAACTTTACGTCATGAATTCATAGGAAATATTTGGTCAATGGTAACAAAAACCCCGAGATAATCTCTAATAATGAAGCAATTAATATGTCGAGTAATTATTGCATTTAATTATAAATACTTATTATAATAATTAAGCACACTCAATTTTTCAAATTGTCTGGATTCAGAAGAAATTTCTGCAAAAAATTTCATTTGATAAGTGAAAATTAGTTTTCTGATATAAAGGCAAACAGACAGACATATAGTACATGACGAAATCAATTTTCATAATTTATCCAAATATCTTTTTTATTAATACTTATGTGTTATAATAAATTTGCGCGCATGTGTTGAAAAAAAGAAGGTATGTGGCTTCAGAAAACTATTACGGAAAAATTTCTTACAGTACACAAGAAATTTTTCATTCGATCAAGAAAGTATTTCTTGCTTATAAGGAAAGTTCAAAGAGTAATCACCCTGTAAATGCGTATAATATACAACACACGCACACACACACACACACACACACACATATATATATATATATATATTACCCCCAGGAGATGTTACAAATGCTTCGATTTTGGACATGTGGCAAGGAACTGTCAGAGCTCCAAAGACTGGTCAAAACACTGCTACAAGTGTGGTGGAGAGGACCACCTTGCTAAAGCGTGTCAAGGTGCCCCTCACTGCCTACTTTGTAGAACTGACACAAATATTGACGCTAACCATATTACGGGAGGACCTAAATGTCCCCACTACTTGACTGCCCGCCGGAGGATACTAAATAAAAAAATATGAAAGTTTTACAGCTGAACTTAAACCACTGTGAAGCGGCACAGGATCTGTTAAAGCAGACTGTACGCGAATTAAAAATAGATCTAGCTATAATGAGCGAACATTATAGTACACTAGACAATCACTGCTGGGCTACCAGCAAGTGCAACAAGGCATCGATATGGACGTGTGGTAAATTCCCACTAGAGAAGGTCTTCGACGGAGGGGAAGCATACGTAAAAAGTACAGTGAATGGAATAACGTTTTTCAGCTGTTATTTACCTCCCAGTCTATCAATCGAAGAATACAAACAAAGACTGGACAATATTGTTAGCGACGCTAAAAATATGAAGCCGATAGTGATTGCCGGTGACTTCAATGCCTGGGCCATTGAATGGGGCTCAACATTGACAAACCCCAGGGGAGAGTGCCTACTAGAAGCATTGGCCACCCTGGATGTAGTATTACTGAACTGCGGCCAAAAGGATACATTCACAAGGAACGGTAGAAGCTCTAAGATTGATTTGACATTTATCAGCGATCCACTAGCTAATTCAACTGAGTGGCAAGTGTCAGATATCTACACACATAGTGACCACCAAGCTATCATATTCGAAATACATGACCGCTCAGCAAGAACCATTCCTGCGGTAGCCACTCCAAATCCGCTATGGAAGGAGTTAACTTTGGACAAAGAAGCTTTTAAGCTCTCAATGGACGACATCCACCTAACTGGCAGTGCGAATGATAAAGCAATACAACTGATGCGCTGCATAACAAATTCATGTAACGCATCTATGGCAAAGAAAGGCCGGCGGAATGGCAGACAACATGTGTATTGGTGGACTGACCAAATTTCCGAACTGAGAAGAAAATGCAAACATGCGCGACGACTATGTCAAAGAGCAAGGGGTCGCGAAAATTTTATAGCGCACCAAGAAGCCTATAAAACATCGAGAACTGAACTAAAAAAGGCGATATCGAATAGCAAGGCAAGATGCTTCAAGGAAATGTGTGAGGAGGTCGATAATAACCCCTGGGGACTAGGATATAAACTCGTTATGAAAAAATTATATAGCTACCGTCCACCAGTTACAACAGACGCAGCTAAGCTACAAGCAATAGTTGAAGGTCTCTTCCCGCAGAGAGCTGATATAACCTATACAGTACAAGATAGTGAGCCACAGAATGAAATACCTGAGGTTAGCAGGCAAGAATTGGAAGTAGTATGCAAAGGTTTGAAACTAACCAAAGCACCTGGAGTAGATGTAATACCAAATCTGGCACTAAAGATGGCCACAGAAATCAATGTTGATTCATTCAGGGAAGTGTTCAACGCATGTATAAAGGAGAGAACATTCCCCCGGATATGGAAAATACAAAGGTTGGTGCTTATACCAAAGGGCAATAACGTACAAGATGCATCAGGCTACCGCCCGCTATGTATGATTGATACGGCCGGTAAACTTTTGGAAAAGATAATTAGCCGAAGACTAGAAGAAGCCTTGAATGGCAATGGTTTATCAGATAGACAATTTGGTTTTCGGAAGGCACGCTCCACAATAGAGGCCGTGGAAGCAGTCATAGCCATAGCAAAAGATGCCATTAAAGGAGACCGTTGGCTCGAAGGAGACAAAGAATACTGTGTCATCATTACATTAGACGTTAAAAACGCATTTAACTCAGCGGACTGGGACACTGTTCTAGCAGCACTTCAAGGGAAAGACGTTCCAAAGTACCTAGTAGAATTAATCGTTGACTATTTTAAAGAGAGAGTGCTTTTGTATTACACAGACAGAGGCGCAAAGTCATACCAAGTAACAGCAGGGGTACCACAGGGCTCGGTACTGGGCCCAATATTGTGGAACATTATGTATGACGATGTGCTGAGACTTGAGCTCCCAGAAGGCGCAGAAATAATTGGATTTGCTGATGACATCGCGCTGGTTGTTAAAGGGAAACATATAGAAAAGATACAATCAACATGCAACGATGCGGTCGCTATGGTAAGAAGCTGGATCACAAGTGTAGGCCTCAAACTTGCTGATCATAAAACTGAAGTCCTTCTTGTAAGCAGCAGGAAAAAGATTGAGTACATTACAATAACTGTTGGCAATGAGCGAGTCACATCAAAACAAGCAATCAAGTATCTTGGAGTAATGATTGACAATAGACTCACCTTCAAAGAGCATCTACGATATGTTGCTGCAAAATGTGCGAAAACAACGTGTGCACTTTCGCGAATAATGCCCAATATAGGTGGACCTAGACAACAGAAGAAGCAGTTACTCACAAATGTAGTTAAGTCTATTGCTATATATGCGGCTCCCATATGGGCAGAAGCAATGAATAAAAAGACGTACAGATCAGGAGTAGACGCAGCCTACAGAAGATGCGCTCTCAGAGTTGTTTCCGCATTCCGTACAGTATCTACTGACGCGGTCATGGTTATTGCCGGAATGATGCCATTACAGCAGGAAGCAGAAATTGAAAAGGAAAAGCATGTAGCAAAAAGAATTGGGGTTACAAACTTCAATCAGCTCAATGAAGAAGCATTGAATAAGTGGCAACAGAGTTGGGATATATCCACAAAAGGAAGATGGACGCATAGGCTCATTCCGAAGATAAGTGATAGGACCAACAGAAAGCATGGGCAGGTGAACTACTACCTAACCCAGATGTTAACTGGACACGGCTGCTTCAGAGCATATCTTTTTAAGTTCAAACATGACGAAGACGACACGTGCCCAGCTTGTCCATATACAAAAGAAACGGTGGAACATGTGTTCTTTGATTGCCCGAGATATGAGAGCCACCGCAGCTCCTTGGCAAGAGCAACCAGAGAGCAGGTCACACCTGATAACATCATCCAACTGATGTTAAAGTCAACAGAAATCTGGAACCTGGTGTGTATTTTTGCGAAAGAAATCACAGAAGAACAGAGAGCAGCAGAGAGAACTAGAAGAGTAGTAAGAGATGACAGCAATCGCTGAATCACCACCCTCCGAAGTAATGCTTAAAAGTGGTTCCGGAGGGATTAATGGTTAGAAGAGACACGGTGTTAGGATGAGGTTTAGTACGTAGGCGCAAATACCAAGCAAAAGAGTAAGTCTTGGTTGCGAATCGTGCATGCTGGTAGTACGGGCTACCAGTATCTTTTGAAGATTCCACATCCCTTAGCTCGTATAGCTTAAAAAAAAAAAAAAAAGAAAAAACACACACACATTTCCCTGCGGGATAGGGGTTAGAATATTCCCGCGGTAAGGCATGCCTGTCGTAAGAGGCGACTAAAATCCAGCTAGGCGTCGGAGGGTGTGGCTTAAAAGGTCACAGAAACCCTGAGAAGCCCCTAAGCTGAGCCGAGTAGACGCCGGCTCTAACTAAGCGTCCACCATCCCGGGATGGCATCGAGGGACACGTAAGCGCACAATGTCTGCCTCTAATGTGAGAGCAATTGATGCGCCAACGAGGGAGTTGGAAATGCGCAGCGTCTGTATACCATGTTAGGGACGCCTGCCGCATCACAATCCGCATACGACAGATGATAATGGAGGAAGCCTATAAGAAAAGGCATCAGGATCGATACCAGTAAGATTGTGATTATGGCATACTGGACAACAGCTATCAATTGGACATGATGACATGATAATGGAGAAAGCCTATAAGAAAAGGCATCAGGATCGATACCAGTAAGATTCTGATTATGGTATACTGGAGCAAACGATTGGATATGATGACATGGGCTGGTGGATGAAGTATTCTATTACCAATATGAGCTAGAGTGAAATCTGGTCCAGACGGCTTTCAGGCTAATGCTTTATCTGCCTCCGTCCCGTTAAAACCTGGCAAGCCTTAAAGAACGATCTTGGATCCGTCCTGTTAAGTTGGGGTGTCGGGGCAGTTAAGTCTGAACACATGCGCTCATAAGACTATGTGTCAACCCTCGCATGACTTTCCTGCATTGCAAAGATAATCATGGAACCACAATAAGGGTAACTACACTACGAAATTAAGATAACGGCTTTAAGTTGGGACCCAATTGCAAAGAATATGTCAACCAAAACACCCACACACACTGGCACTACTACTTCAGCCCGCACCGAAAGTGCAAAGGAGTCACTGATAGTGATTGATAGTCCTAGGCAAAACCCCTTCATGAGGGCACTAAGACTGACCCGCTCACCTATGCTATCACATGAGATACAGAGCAACGAGCGATCCCGCTCGTCCCCACCAGAGCTTAATGCTTACACTGCTCCACAAGAGAGAAAAGAAACATTTAGCAAACTCGGAGATAAAATATCCGAACTCAATGAAATGATAGGTGGAGGAAGAAGGTCCATCCACCAAGCTACGCGTGATCTTGTAGCTATAATAACGTCACTCTATAAACAAGTAGCGAGAGAAAATTCAAGACAAAAAAAAGACATCAGAACTAACGATAGATGTACTCAAACTATCCAGCTATAGCAAGCAGCAGGTTCATCCAAGAGATTGAGAGACGATACCGAAAGAAGTAGAAAGACTCCACCAAAGAAGACGAATTCGATAAAATAATGCATCATCTAAGGAACCAAGGAAAGCATTGGCAATCAACCGGGATTCGCAGCTCGGAATGAACGGCAACACCGAAGTGCCTCAGGCACAAGCTGAAGGTAACAAAGAGCACAATGCCTGGGTCCAAAAACAAAAAAGCGTGTAAAGCCGCCTCGACCGGACGTAGTAATTATTAAACCGTCCGAGAAAATGTGTTTTGCGGATATACTCCGGAAAGTAAAAGGATCCCCAGAACTTAAAACAGTTGGTGATGATGTTCACTCCATTAGGAAAACACAGAAAGGTGAACTTCTACTTGAATTCAAAAGATCAACGGAAGCAACAATGGTATATCAAGCTAACATCAAGACTATACTGCCCGAAGAAATTGAGGTCAAAACACTGACAGAAGAAGTCACATTGGAACTCAGATACCTAGACGAAATAACTACAAAGGAGGAAATAATTACAGCATGGAAAGAACAAATAGGAGCAATACAACCATCGGCAATAAAAACAATAAGAAGCGCCCCTGGAGGTACCAGGACGGCTATAATTGTAATACCAAAGAAGCAGGCCGGTAAAGCTGAGGAAGTGGGCAAACTACGAGTTGGATGGACAGTGTGCCGATTACTCCAAAAAGTTACCCCCAGAAGATGTTACAAATTTCGATTTTGGACATGTTGCAAGGAACTGCCAAAGCACTAAAGACTGGTCTAAACATTTCTACAAATGTGGTGGACAGGACCACCTCGCTAAAGCGTGTCAAGAGGCCCCTCACTGTCTTCTCTGTAGAAATGACCAAAATATTGACGCAAACCATACTACGGGAGGACCGAAATGCCCCCACTACCTGTCTGCCCGAAGGAGGATACTAAGTAAAAAAAGATGAAAGTCCTACAGCTGAATTTAAACCACTGTGAAGCTGCACAGGATCTTCTAAAGCAGACTGTACGCGAATTAAAAATAGATCTTGCTATAATGAGCGAACATTATAGTACACTAGACAAACATTGTTGGGCTACTAGCAAATGCAACAAGGCATCGATATGGACGTGTGGTAAATTTCCACTAGAACAGGTTTGCGACAGAGGGGAAGCATACGTAAAAAGTACAGTGAACGGAATAACGTTTTTCAGCTGTTATCTACCCCCCAGCCTATCAATCGAAGAATTCAAACAGCGACTGGACGATATTGTTAAAGACGCTAAAAGTATAAAGCCGATACTGATTGCCGGCGATTTCAATGCTTGGGCCTTTGAGTGGGGTTCAACATTGACAAACCCCAGAGGTGAGTGCCTACTAGAAGCATTGGCCACCCTGGATGTAGTGTTACTGAACTGTGGTCAAAAGGACACGTTCTCAAGGAACGGTAGGAGCTCTAAGATTGACCTGACATTTATCAGTGATCCACTAGCTAACTCAACAGACTGGCAAGTGTCAGATATCTACACGCATAGTGACCACCAAGCTACTGTCTTCGAAATACATGAACGCTCAACAAGAGCTATTCCTGCGGCAACTACCTCAAATCTCCGATGGAAAGAGTTAACTTTGGACAAAGAAGCCTTTAAGCTCTTAATGGACGACATCCATCTAACTGGCAGTGCGAATGACAAAGCAATAAAACTCATGCGCTGCATAACAAATGCATGTAACGCATCTATGGCAAAGAAAGGCCGGCGGAATGGCAGACAGCATGTATACTGGTGGACCGACCAAATTTCCGAGCTGAGAAGAAAATGCAAACATGCGCGGCGCCTATGTCAAAGAGCAAGGGGTCGTGGAAACTTCATAGCGCACCAGGAAGCCTATAAAATTTCGAGAAATGAATTAAAAAAGGCGATAGCAAATAGTAAGACAAGATGTTACAGGGAGATGTGTGATGAGGTCGAGAATAACCCCTGGGGACTAGGGTACAAGGTGGTTATGAAAAAACTATATAGCTACCGCCCACCAGTTACAATAGACGCAGTTAAGCTACAAGCAATAGTTGAAGGTCTCTTCCCGCAGAGAGCTGAAATAATCTATACAGTACAAGATAGTGAGCCACAGAATGAAATACCTGAGGTAAGCAGACAAGAACTGGAAGCAGTATGCAAAGGGTTAAAATTAAACAAAGCACCCGGAGTAGATGGAATACCAAATCTGGCACTAAAGATAGCCACAGAAGTCAACGCTGATTCATTCAGGAAAGTGTTCGACGCATGTATAAAGGAGAGAACATTCCCCCAGATATGGAAAATACAAAGGTTGGTGCTTATACCAAAGGGCAATAACGCGCAAGATGCATCGGGCTACCGCCCTCTATGTATGATTGACACGACCGGTAAACTCTTAGAAAAGATAATCAGCCGAAGACTTGAGGAAGCCTTGAATGGCAGCGGTCTTTCAGATAGACAATTTGGCTTTCGGAAAGCATACTCTACAATAGACGCAGTGGAAGCAGTCATAGCCATAGCAAAGGATGCCATTAAAGGAATCCGTTGGCTCGAAGGAGATAAAAAATACTGTGCCATTATTACATTAGACGTTAAAAATGCATTTAACTCGGCTGCTTGGGACACTATACTAGCAGCACTTCATGGGAAAAATGTACCAAAGTACCTAGTAGAAATAATCATTGATTATTTTAAAAGAGAGTGCTTTTGTATTACACAGACAGAGGCACAAAGTCATACCAAGTAACGGCAGGGGTCCCGCAGGGCTCGGTACTGGACCCAATACTATGGAATATTATATATGACGAAGTGTTGAGACTTGAGCTCCCAGAAGGCGCAGAAATTATTGGTTTTGCTGATGACATCGCCCTGGTAGTTAGAGGGAAATATATAGAAAATATAGAAACAATATGCAATGATG
>NW_024032071.1:0-12100 GCF_002237135.1 Teleopsis dalmanni | reverse complement strand
AGAAATGTCACTTTTACGCTTTGCGTAAACACCTTAAAAGCAGTTTAAGGTTTGAATTGTCAGCTGTTAACAGTGAATAGGTGCAAATAATTTGAATTTTATTACAAATAACACTAACTAAAAATATGGAGAAAAAGGAAATAAAAAGAAAAAATTGGATGAAAGAGGAGGAAGAATGCTTAATTAAAATATTTGCAGAAAAACAAATAATTAAATTGTTAGACGGCAAAAAATATAGAAAGGACACAATTTATGAAATTGTTCGCCAAGAACTGGAAATCAGTGGCTGGTACAGAAGTGTACAGCAAATTAAACAAAAGTGGCAGGTATTAAAGAGACAATACTCTGAAATAAAAAAACATAACAATTGTAGTGGTAACAGTTGCATGGAATACCATCCATTGATGTGCGAAATCCTTGACTCAAGACCATCATCAATACTTGAAAATAACGGGTGCGATACTCTTGATATTGAACACCTAAATGGTAATTTATCATACAAGTAAATATCTTCTTACCGAACTTTAATTTTTTTAATTGCAGGCGAATGGAATGAAGAATATTTAAATGACAACGTAGAGGAGCACAATTCAGACTTTGATTTGCCTTCAACATCCGCATTTTTAAACCCGCAGAATAACGCAGATGAAACGAATTGGGAGTTAGGAATAGATGACTTGCCTTCGACGTGAACTTCATCGAATACCACCACAACGCAAATTCGACTAGATCGATCGAAGGGCAGAGGAAGTTACGCAAAGGCATTGTCCAGCTTTCATGAAAGTTGGTCTCGCGAATGCAAAATTATGATTAGCCGCCAGGAAAAATTCTTTAGCGAGGAAGCGGAAAAACAGCGTGAATGGGAAACGAAAATGCTGGAAGAGCAGCGTAAGCACAATGAAAATTTGGTGCGTAGTAGCAATGAGACAATTGAAAGTGCTATCAGAGGTCTAATTGCAACGCAGAATTTAAATTAATTAAAATTATTTATTTTTTATTCTCTATTTGAAAATCTTTTTATTTTTTATTCTCTATTTGAAAAAATATTTCAGTTTAATATTAAATTTATTATTTTCAATTATTTAAATTTATTATTAAGCTTAAATGGTTATAAATATATTATATTATATATATTATATTGTTAGTTATAAATAAACGTATAAATTAATTAATTAAAAATTGGTTTTTTCTACATTATTTTTTTAATTGCTTCTATGTAGAAGTGGATATTTTCTCGCCAAGTACGCGCATATATGATCTCGCATAAGATGTCCGGACGACGAATTTTGTCGATTGTACATCTGTTCAGGTTGGGGATATTCACTTTCACCGTGGATTCTTTCTACATCCCATGAGGAATTATAACGTTGGTTAGATATCTCCACAAAATTGTGAAGAATTCCGCACGCTATTATCACATGCGGCATATTGTAAACATCCAGGTCGCTCTTCTTATTAAGTATTCTCCATCTTCCTTTCAAGCGACCAAATGCTTGCTCCACAACAATTCGTGCTTGATTCAAATATAAGTTGAAGGATGTCTCTTCAACAGTTAACTTGTCCCTATAATTTTTCATAATCCAGTTACAAAGCGGATAAGCTGCATCACCAATAATATAATAAGGAAGTTTAAAAAGCATAGCTTCATTTGAGGCGTTGTAAATTGCGTCGATTTCCCTATGGCTTTCAGGAATTAATGTATTATGGTTTTTGTATAGAGAACTGCCCCTAAGCACTGATGCATCGTGTGCACAGCCAGGATTTTGTGCTGTGATATTTTTAAATAAATATTGATCACCCACAATAGCTTGCACTGCAATGGAACTATAACGCTTTCTGTTACGAAAGTCTGCAGCACCGTCTTGTGGGGGTTTAATTGGCACATGAGTGCCGTCTATAACACCAATAATATTTGGCAGTTTAAATTTTTGTTCAAATCTCGAGGCTATGCGTTCACATTCTAATGCATTTGGCCAGGATAATATTTTCCGACTTGATTTTCAATTAAAACTTTACAGAAACTGTGAACACATAAGCAAACAGTACTTTTTGATACACCAAATCCCTTTGCAATTACACGGTATTCAGCACAAGAGGCAAGTTTGTAAACTGCAATAGCTATTTTCTTTTCAACAGACAACCCTTCAACGAAAGTATTTTCTGCTGGTGCCATTTTATCCTTAAGCAAATCTACAAGCTTGAAAAATATTTGTCGATTCATTCGAAAATCAGCAATCCATTGTTCATCGTCATGCAGAACTTCAACATCCCACCACTCCGAACTTCTCTTCCTTTTGCTAAAAGTTCTTATTCGTGGTGGAATCTAAAAACAAAAATGCATTCTAAATATATTATGAAAAACTTTATAAAAACATTTACATTCATTAAAGCCTCATTAACGTATTGCCATTTTATTAAAGAGCTGCAATCGCATTTCTCGTAATTTTGTAAATTTTTTACGGAATGATTTTAAAATTAGCATTGTTGCTATATTATTATTTTCTACAATTTTGGTTATAATATCTTTTTTTTGCAATAAAAGTAAAACAATTTGTAGTTTTACCATATTCATTTTTAAAATGTTTAAAATCAACATTTATGTTTGCTGTTAAACAGCTGATTGATTGACAGTTACCTTAAAAGTGCTTTTAATTCTTGTGCGTAAACGCTCTAAGAACAAATTTTAAAATCAGTTTTAAAAGTGATTTTAAGACTCGCGTAAACGTAGTGATAAATTATCAAACAACATTTTTTTAATAATAATAAAACGTAAATAATTAAAGTAATAATTTTAATTAATTTTAAAAATTTTAATTTATAGTAATAGTAATAATTAAAACATTACTTCAAACAAAGAAATAAATAATAATGACATATTAAATAAATAAGTACATAAAATAAATAATAAATAAATAAAATCAATAATAAATAAATATAAATGTAGATTTGTTTATAATTTTACTACACCGTTGCATTGCATTGCCAACCTCATTTGCATTAAAATACGTTCCACTTTTATCTTTTACATACATTCCACATTGAACAAGAAAGTGAACCAGATCAATTGCTAGTTCACCCCATTGTTTACTTTTATATTCGAAGATGAATGTACAGCTTAAAGTAAACGTTAAGTAATTTTTGGATGTACTTTTCGATTATTTTTTCTCTGTCTCCATATTGTTCCAACAACAAATTTAAAGCTTCTTTGTAACATGCTTCTGTTGGAATGAATCCCGCTATTTTCGTTGTTGCTTCACCGACTTACGCTTCATTTAAATAATTAAATTTTGTTGCTGCATCTAGTTTTTTATTATCATGCACAGCTACTTTAAATTGTTTCCAAAAGGGTTACGTTAAGTGATTAGCATAATACAAATATGAAAAATTTTAAATATTCTTATGCATTTATAAAATATATCTATACATATTAAAAATTCTATAGGTTTAAGTTTGACTCCATTACTGTTATTGGAATTTTCAAAGCCTTGTAATATGCTTTCCTTAAGGTCTGAGTGAAGTGGTTTGTTGCTGGAAATCTTCATCCGCTGTATGTTATATTCAAGATTCGCAATAACTGCTATTGCTTTGTCATCATAATCGATTACTATATCAAAATCTTTGTCATCCTGAACCATTTTATCAGCCTTTCTTAACTTTTCATGGGCGTTTTGCAGCCACTTCAGGTTAATAGCCAGGCCCTCTTCAGTAATGTCATCAGGCTCTTTCAAATAATTATTGACTTGATTACACAACTTTGTAAGTTGTGTGCGGCACGATATCCTATATAGTCGGTCGCTCATATTTTATGATGAATTTTATTTATTTAAATTTCTTTCACACTCGCCGGTTAGATATTCTTCGTTTATAATTTTGATAAAAATTTTTAATTCGCTTTTTACTTGCATGTAGAAAATATAGTTTTCACATGAAATAAAATACAACTGTATGCTGCGCGTGAGCATTTATTACTGCTTTTAACAAATAGAATAATTCAATAATAAGTATAAAGTTAAAAAAAGAGAGAGACTAAAATATTAATTCATGATAAGAGATAAGAGATATTCATGATATTAAGAGATATTTTTTACAAATGTAAAAACTTTCAAATGGCTCATTTAAAATGAGCCACTTTTGGACAGAGTAAACGCCATATAAGATATTGTAGAAAAAATTTTA
The DNA here is from genome assembly GCF_002237135.1 of Teleopsis dalmanni. Taxonomy (NCBI): domain Eukaryota; kingdom Metazoa; phylum Arthropoda; class Insecta; order Diptera; family Diopsidae; genus Teleopsis; species Teleopsis dalmanni. The sequence continues at coordinate 7,924 of NW_024032071.1, read as the reverse complement.
CCAAAACTATGTTGTAATTGCAAGGCTTTGTATCAACACCTTTATTGCTGTTAATATTACTTCTCAATTACAAACTATATAAATTATATAAAATTTGTTTTCTTGGTATAAAATTACTTCTGTCAAATTGATTTCTTAAATGTATACCGTGTTATCACCACACAGCCCCTTCTAGAATTTGAAACCCAACTGACGACAAATTCTACCTTCTGTTGAAGTGACACTTATCCAGTATACTTCGTTGGAAACCGTACAATCCTTCCCGTTCGAGTCACCTTCGGTGTATGTTGAATACAGTCACTGCGGTTAGGTTCTTCCATTCGTTCTCCTGTCAAACTTTCCCCGGTTTCATTCGCCATGTATGCGGGTTTTACGCGGTCCACACTAACATTTACTGTCCGTCCTTTTACTCTAATTTTTAAGGTTTTTTCGCTACGACTTACCACTTCATACGGACCCTTGTATGGTTGTTTCAGTGGAGGACGTACAGCATCGTTACGTAGAAATATGTGTGAACTGCTTTTTAAATCCTTATGCACGAACGGTTTTTCCGCCATATGACGTGAGGTTTGTAACGGTTTCAGCTCTCTCATCATTGCTTTTATTATCTTTACAAACTCCGTTTGCGGTACTTGTTTGTCTTCGCCATCGAACATTTCTACCGGCAAGCGTATGTTTGCGCCATAAACCAGCTCTGACGGTGTCGCTTGTAGGTCTTCTTTATATGCTGACCTTAGCCCCATTATTACTAACGATAAAGTCCTCGTCCATTCCATATTAGACATACACTTCAGTGCCATTTTTAAGGTACGATGAAAACGTTCCACTAGCCCATTTGCTTGAGGATGGTACGCGGTAGTTCGGTGCCTTTCACACCCCAACATTTTTGCTAGTTCCTCAAATAGCTTGGACTCGAACTGCCGTCCTTAGTCTGTCGTAATTCTTTTTGGCACGCCATAATGTGGTATCCAATCTTTTATTAATGCTTCAGCAACATTTTCTGCTGTTATTTCAACCAACGATACTGCCACGGGCCATCTTGTGAACCTGTCGATGCATGTTAGGCAATACCGCATACCATTGCAGAGAGGTAATGGTCCCACAATATCAATGTTTACGTGCTCAAAGCGTTGATCTGGTGATTTAAACTCCTGCAGCACGGTTCTATTGTGCCGCTAGATTTTTGATTTTGGGCACGCAATACATGTTTTTACCATTTCGCTTATTTCCGCCTTCATTTTAACAAAAACGATCAATGACTAGTGTTAATATTGCTTTTCTTCCAGGATGAGCTAAAGTGTATAATTTCTCAAACACTTGCTTGCGGAATGCTTTCGTGATGAATGGTCTTGCCCTCTTTCCGGAAACGTCACAGTATATTGACACATTATCTAGAAGCAGATTCACCAGTTCAAGCTTCAGAGATGACGATACACGATTTTTCAACAATTCATGCAGCTCTTGATCAGTTTTCTGCGCTTCTCCCAATTTACAATAGTCTAATGGTCGTCTGAATTCAGTCATCACACTTTCAATTCGGGATAAAGCTGAATTTCGCGGTTTCTTGAACTGACATGGCTGCACGCATTTTGTGGAATTTTCCTTAAAACGTCGGTGATAAAAACAGATATCACTTCTTTGTGCACTTGGTGAACGTCCTCTACCGCGTTTTTTATCTTTTACCATCGTTTTAAGTTCTTTTATTTCTTTCTTCATCTCGGCTAATTCGTCTGAACTATGTTGTACTGCATACACCGTTCCTGTATCTTGTACCTCGACTATTTTATCCGGGACTTTGGCCCACTGTGCTGAATCACCTTCTACCATTGCTACTATCGATCTAACTGCAGCCATAACGATTTTATAACGTCATCTCCCATTGAGTTGCCGGCCATTTCTTTCATTTTTTTTAGCAGTTGCGTTGGCTTCAAATCGCCCAGCTCTAACTCTGTAACTAAGCCTTTTATGTTCGGATTCAGTGAATTCATTTATTAGACGTTTTTTATTGTTTCGTACTTTAATGTTGCAGGTGGGTCTCGAATTAAATCGGCTATGCACATCAAGTACTTTGATTTTAGCCCTGCCACCACGTTGTCAAATTTTGTTCCGTCCCTTACAATGCCAGCATTTCTAAATTGTGCTTCCATTTGCAAAAAATAAAGGTCCGGTTGTTCTTGAGAGAAAGTTAACGGCTTTATCGATACTCGATATACCTCTTTGGGTAAACAGCTTTCACCCTCTGCTGGAAAAAATTCTTGCGTCTGGTTATTCATTTTTAACACTGTTCGCTCGAGGGGTCACCAATGTTGTAATTGCAAGGCTTTGTATCAACACCTTTATTGCTCTTAATATTACTTCTCAATTACAAACTATATAAATTATATAAAATTTGTTTTCTTAGTATAAAATTACTTCTGTCAAATTGATTTCTTAAATGTATACTGCGTTATCACCACAACTATAAAAAAATAAATAATTTAAAAATATACAAAAAATTTTATGAATTCATGAAAGTATGATTAACAAGCACATTTAATTTTTTAACTTGGTTTGCTTATTAATGCATTAATGTATAATTAATTTTGTTGGTTTATGTCACACTTCATATATATATATATATATATAAAGGCATTGTAATGATCAATTTATGCGGCAGCAATAAAATTGATCTTACAACCATCAGAACCTAGAATAAGCAAGAAATTAAAATCACTGACTTGCAAATATTTCATGGCTCATCAAAACCTCGACTCATCACGACTGGTGCACAATAATAAATCCACCCCGCAGGCACGCAGTTGCATGGCAATGAAGTAGGTAATTTAAAATTCACAAGGAATACAAAATATATTTAATTAAATAAATATTATACCCCCCTTATTTATTTATTATTTAAATTTATACTTCATAATATTTTAACATTTATTTTATTTTAATAAATAAATATAAATATTAATCGCTGGAGCTGCCGACACTAAAGAAATCACATTGCAAATCAAAACAAATGAACAAACACAAGGAATGTCAAAAGAGTTTTTGCGCAGAGAACTTTTTGCAAAAATTGATGCGCGAATTATATTTAATTAAACTGCACAGAACTTAAGTTTTATGCTTGCTTTATTAAATGTATCTTAAGACTAACTTATATCTAACATCTTTGCTTATATTTATAGTGAGGATTCGAAGTATCGAATCCTGATAAGACAATTCGTTGTGTGGTCAGGCTGAACAACGATAATAATATTTTTAGTTACAATGTTTAGTTAGAGATTGTAAAGTGTAATACGGTATGTAGTGATAATAGAATACAATGAAAACATTTCAGTGTTTGGTTAGGCTGAACAACGATAATAAAATGTTTAGTAGGATGCAATGTAGATGTTTTGTTGTTTGATTAGGTCAAACAACGATAGTAAAATATTTAGCATAGGGATAAGATAAGAGAATGTAACTCGCGCGCATGATTAAAAGAACTGCAGCGAAAAATTGAAATACAAAGAAAAAGAAACAAAAGCTCGCATAAGAAAAAAAAATGTAACATATGAACTCTGTGGAGAGGAAAGATGGTGTTATGATCTATATCTAGTTTGATACAGATTTTAGCTAATCCGGCACTTGAACCAGCTTAGCTTTACACGTTATGTTATCCTCCGTACCTAGTCTGATACGGATTCACTAATCCGGCACTTTAACCAGCTTAGTAATTCACTTACGCAATCCGGCACATGAAACAGTTACGTAATTTATAAATAGCTATATATATATGTAAATATATATAAAGGTATTTATTTATTTATTTTATTATTTATTGATTTTCAAATTCGGCACATAAACCGACTTTACTCAAGGTTCTTTTAGGCACTTAAACCAAAAGAAAACACTTGGTTGAATTCAGGTTTTGAAATTGAATTGAATTTTATTGAGAAATGTTCTGCTTTTATACAAAATTATTAATGCTAAGCTTATGGTAAAAGAGGAAATGCACCTAGTTCTCACGATTTGTTATCCGATGGACTTTGAACATTCAAGGCCAAGGGCATTCGTGGGAAATATGTGCATTACCTATGCTAATACTATTTAATGCAGCCAGCAAGCTGATATATGTATTTTGCCATATATCAACCTGCTTCACAAATTTAGTGACTTAAATGTGTTATCACTGAAGCCATGCGCCAACTCATATTGCACCTGTGGGAACAACAGAATTGTCGCAGCGGCTTGCCTATTGCTGCAACTCACAATGAACACGCGATAAAAGAAAATGAACATAATGCTTATCAACCTCGCACAGTGGCGTGTAAAGATGATCATGTTACGTCTGGTACGCTGACAGCGTGCGAATAATTAGTTGTGACAGCCAGCAACATTGCTAAAAATATGTGATAACACAAATAACAACAACAACAAAAACAACATAAGAAGCTAATTTAAAGTACTTATGTATACATATAATTAATATAATAATAATAATGCAATTATAATAATTGATACAATTGATTTTTATAATAAAGTTAATATAAAACTTAACAGATGGGTTCGTTAACTGTCAAACGGATAACTAGAACTTTTGTTTTACCAGTTACAAAAAAGGAGAACAAAAGCGGCAGTTTGGGGAACAAGAGTTCTTCTTTGGGTTGTGATTTCAAATCATTACTTGTGATACCCGCGGCAGTGTTTAGTTTTGTGAACTAAATATGTATATATGAATATAATATAGAAATTGTGGTTTTGTTCTCCCTTATATTAGCTATACATTTTACAGTCCATTGTTAACTTTATCTATTAGAAAAGCAAAGTCTATTATTTTTTTGAAAATTTCTATTCTGTATATTCTGTATGCCTACATGCCACACGACGATGAGGCACCTCCAGAGGGGGTACTATTAGTCCAAAATTTCGCGCAGACCGAGAAGCTAGCCTTGCTGATGGGTTGTGATGCCAATGCCCGGCACTCCTTGTGGGGAAGCTCGGAAATTAACGATAGAGGTGAGTCTCTTTTTGATTTCATATTAAAATGTAATCTAGAAGTATGTAATAAGGGTAACACTCCCACCTTCATTTTTCCGAGTACGGATGATCGTGTAGGCTGGGAAGAGGTTTTAGATATTACCCTTTGTTCGACTTCGTGCTCTTTAACGATCAATGATTGGAGAGTTTCAACCAGGAACTCCTTCTCTGATCATAGATATATCATGTTTGTGATGGATATTCCCATGGTAGCTAAGCAATCTCACCGTAATCCCAGGAAGACAAACTGGGATACTTTCAGGTCATTGCTCAATAGAAAAATCAACATAGCCCCCGCTCCAATTAACTCGATTAGGGAATTGGAGTGCAGGGTCAATTCTTTGACAAATAATATTATTTCTTCCTTTGAAGCATCATGTCCTCGCTCGTATGCGAAGAAGTGTAGGCCACCATGGTGGAACGAGAAGCTCTCTTTGCTCCGCAGGAATGCGAGAAGAGCCTTCAACGAAAGCTATCGGACCAAGGTTTGGACTCCATATAAAGATGCTCTTAGGGTTTACAAAAAAGCACTTCGGGAATCCAAGAAATTGTCATGGAATTCTCATTGCCAGCAAATTGAAAGCATTAAAGAATCGGCTAGACTAGCCAAATTGCTAGCAAATGGCCAATCTTGTCCCTCGCTCATTAACAAAGTAGACGGAAATCCAGTTAAATCCCTAACGGAATCCCTCTCACTATTAGTGGATACCCATTTTCCTGGTTCCTCGGGTGATCCCCCAAAGGTATTGCCGTATCGTTCAGCCAATTCTGGCGAGACTATACAGTCAGTGGTATCATCTAGAAGGATCAAATGGGCCATCGATTCATTCTCTCCATATAAAAGTCCGGGTCCTGACGGGATCTTACCAATTATGTTACAATCTCTGGGAGATGTAGCTGTAAATTGGCTGTACGCGATTTTCTGTAGCTGCTTTTCACTTAATCATGTCCCCAGCGGCTGGAGACAAGTTAGAGTAGTTTTTATTCCAAAAGCAGGTAGAACAGGCCATAGTACGGCTAAAGATTACAGACCCATCAGCCTTTCTTCATTCTTACTTAAAACTATGGAAAGACTGATCGATGCTCACATCAGATCTTTACACAGTTTCGCTAAAATATCAAGGGCTCAACATGCATATCTCAAAGGTAAGTCCACAGAAACGGCACTACATGAGGTCGTCACTGTGGTGGAGAAATCTCTTGGATGTAAACAATTTACCTTAGCCGCCTTCCTGGATATAGAAGGAGCTTTTAATAACGTCAGTGTGGTAGCGATTCAGGAGGCTCTCAGCGAAATGAACATCCCGGCCTGTATCTCCCGATGGATCGCTTCTATGCTTGGGTTTAGAATCATCAATGTAGAGATGGGCAATCTTAGCATTAGGAAGTGCGTCAGTAGGGGTACACCACAAGGGGGAGTGTTATCTCCCTTATTATGGATTTTAACAATGAACTCACTGCTTTTAAGGCTTAGCCAGGGTGGAGTCAAAGCAGTAGCGTATGCGGATGATGTTGTCCTTCTGGTAACAGGCATGTTCCCTTCGGTGCTGAGTAGCATCATGGAGGGCGCTTTTCTGAACCTTAGTAAATGGGCCTCAAAGTGTGACGTAGGTGTTAATCCTTCTAAGACAGAACTGTTACTGTTTACCAAAAAATATAAAATTCCTAACTTTCCGCTGCCAAGATTAAATGGCCAAAGATTAACTCTTTCGCACAAAGTTAAGTATCTAGGAGTAATTCTTGACACAAAACTTAACTGGAAAGCCAACATCGACGAAAGAAAGCTTGTGTGGCTTTCTATGCGTGCAAAAGGATGTACGGCAAGAGCTGGGGATTGCAGCCCAAAGTGATTCTCTGGCTTTACACAGCCGTCGTTCGGCCAATATTAACATATGGATGTCTGGTGTGGTGGCCTTCATTGAACAAACAGTGCATTGTTCAAAGACTAACCAGAATGCAAAGATCTGCCTGTATGGGAGCCACTGGGGCTCTAAGATCTTGCCCCACCAGTGCGCTCAATGTAATACTTAACTTGCTACCTATTGATATTTACATCAAGCAAGCTGCTACTCTCAGCGCGCAGAGGCTTAATGATCTAAACTGTTGGCGCTCGAGTGCTTTAGGACATGGTAATATCGCATCACTCTATCCGATAGATGATGTCAGGGTTTCAGACTACCTATGTCCTCGGTTACTATTCGATAATAACTTCGCCACCATAATTCCTTCAAGAGGAGATTGGGAGGCGGGTTTGCCTACAACTCTAGGAAAGATAGCGATCTACACCGACGGGTCTAAAATGGATGAGGGCGTTGGAGCCGGAATCTTTTCTACGGACCTAATGATTAGTAAATCATACCACCTCTCAGATTCCACCTCAATATTTCAGGCTGAAGTTTTTGCCATCCTTAGGGCATGTGTTCTTGCTTTAAATATGCGCCTTCACGGAAAAGAGGTCTGTATTCTAACTGACAGTCAGGCAGCTATTAAAGCTTTATCAGCAGTCTGTCTGTCATCAAGATTAGTAGAAGAATGTAAGGAAATTATTTCTGAACTAAGTGAGAGGTCCAAGGTTACTCTAGTGTGGGTTTCCGGGCATTCTAATATTGTGGGAAATGAGCGCGCCGACGAGCTTGCTAGGCTAGGCGCCTCTTCCACGGGTACCCCTATTTCGATCCCTGCCCCTGTCAGCTACGGGCGTAGGCTAATTTGTGACCATTTTTTGCGAAAGGCAAATAGTGAGTGGACCCTTACTCTGTCAGCAGCCAGGTCAAGGGCTACTTGGCCCATTTATTCCAAATATAGAACCTCTGACTTAATCTGTAGAAATAAATCTGAGGTTTCTAAGCTAGTATCTATCTTTACGGGTCACTGGTCCATAGGACGGCATGGAGCCAGACTTGGCCTTTCCTGTGGT
>NW_024032070.1:0-12109 GCF_002237135.1 Teleopsis dalmanni | reverse complement strand
AAACTGTGTAAAGATCTGATGTGAGCATCGATCAGTCTTTCCATAGTTTTAAGTAAGAATGAAGTAAGGCTGATGGGTCTGTAATCTTTAGCCGTACTATGGCCTGTTCTACCTGCTTTTGGAATAAAAACTACTCTAACTTGTCTCCAGCCGCTGGGGACATGATTAAGTGAAAAGCAGCTACAGAAAATCGCGTACAGCCAATTTACAGCTACATCTCCCAGAGATTGTAACATAATTGGTAAGATCCCGTCAGGACCCGGACTTTTATATGGAGAGAATGAATCGATGGCCCATTTGATCCTTCTAGATGATACCACTGACTGTATAGTCTCGCCAGAATTGGCTGAACGATACGGCAATACCTTTGGGGGATCACCCGAGGAACCAGGAAAATGGGTATCCACTAATAGTGAGAGGGATTCCGTTAGGGATTTAACTGGATTTCCGTCTACTTTGTTAATGAGCGAAGGACAAGATTGGCCATTTGCTAGCAATTTGGCTAGTCTAGCCGATTCTTTAATGCTTTCAATTTGCTGGCAATGAGAATTCCATGACAATTTCTTGGATTCCCGAAGTGCTTTTTTGTAAACCCTAAGAGCATCTTTATATGGAGTCCAAACCTTGGTCCGATAGCTTTCGTTGAAGGCTCTTCTCGCATTCCTGCGGAGCAAAGAGAGCTTCTCGTTCCACCATGGTGGCCTACACTTCTTCGCATACGAGCGAGGACATGATGCTTCAAAGGAAGAAATAATATTATTTGTCAAAGAGTTGACCCTGCACTCCAATTCCCTAATCGAGTTAATTGGAGCGGGGGCTATGTTGATTTTTCTATTGAGCAATGACCTGAAAGTATCCCAGTTTGTCTTCCTGGGATTACGGTGAGATTGCTTAGCTACCATGGGAATATTCATCACAAACATGATATATCTATGATCAGAGAAGGAGTTCCTGGTTGAAACTCTCCAATCATTGATCGTTAAAGAGCACGAAGTCGAACAAAGAGTAATATCTAAAACCTCTTCCCAGCCTACACGATCATCCGTACTCGGAAAAATGAAGGTGGGAGTGTTACCCTTATTACATACTTCTAGATTACATTTTAATATGATTTTATATAAAAGAGACTCACCTCTATCGTTAATTTCCGAGCTTCCCCACAAGGAGTGCCGGGCATTGGCATCACAACCCATCAGCAAGGCTAGCTTCTCGGTCTGCGCGAAATTTTGGACTAGTAGTACCCCCTCTGGAGGTGCCTCATCATCGTGTGGCATGTAGGCGGATGTTACCAAAATCGCAGGTTTTAGCTTCCGCTCTATCCGGATGGTGGTTATATCTAAAGAACTTAAGTGAGAGCAGAGAAAAGCATTAAGGTGCGTTTTTGCTAAAATGCACGATCTAGGGTTACCCTGTCCTTTGTCATAAAAAAGATTATACCCATTGATGTTGAGCCCTTTGACACATGAGCTATGAACCCAGGGCTCTTGGATGATGGCAAGGTCGATGTCCTCCTCCCTGAGTAAGACAGCCAGATTATCCGTGGCACATTTAGAGTGTTTCAGGTTTATCTGCACGACCTTGGCCATTAATACATCAACAAGGTTTGCTATCGATGATGAGGTCATCTAGCAGCTTACTAGTGCCCTCAACCTCATCCAGAATATTATCCGGTGGCGCGTTTTTAAAGATTTTGATTTTTGCCTTCCGGATGCCGTAACGCAGCTTGCAGTCATTAGCCTCAATGACTGGCAAGCATTCTTCGTTGATAAGAAGTAAGTACGATTGGCTGTGTTTTTGCGGTTCTTCGGTCTTGAGAACCGACCAGTCTTCCATCAGGATTTCTGGATTTTGTAGCTTTAGCTGCTGCAGAATAAGGTCAGGAGGACCAAGGTTTTTGGGTAACCATACGCGCGCTCGAGGCCTCGATGGAATTTCCGCCGCAGGGACAAGTTTGAGCTTTAAACAGTCCCAGTTCTCATTAATCTTAGTGATCGCCTTGCTGAGAAAACTCCGCGACTACTCGTCGTCGCATCTGATCACTCGGTGACCACGGACGATATCTGCGCAGTCAAAAGAAGGAATGGACCCCGGATTAGTCATGAGCTCAGCCATAACCAATTCGGACAGTTTGGTCTCAATCAGCGCCCACCTCTCCATCAGCAGCTTGCCGTTAGAGTTGTGTTCGTCGATCAAGGCCACACTGAGATGGTCTCTCGCCACTTCACTGAAGGGACGAGAAGCTTGTGCCGGTCTTGACATTAGCTTTCCATCCCCCGTTCCATCTTTGTGCCGCTTCGCCTCCTTGCCGGGATCTTCCTGAGATCTGTTACGCTTGCCGCCATCTCCGACGTTCTTGCCGGTGATAACAGACTGGCGCAGACCTTCATCATGAAGATACTCCTCCACAATGGCGCGGTATTTAACAGCGTCGGCTTCGTCTCGTTCATGGACCTTGCCTTCTTTTTTATTGCCCTCAATTTTCTTTAGCATAAAAAGCGCTCGCTGGTAACGATTTTTGCGTGCCATGTTGGCCGTTTTTTTCCGAGATTTTGTATTGCCCTTACTGCTTAGACTGGCAGTTTTAAGCGTTGGCGTGCGGTTGGCACTCGGTCTACTTTGACTGGTAGACGGAGTGCCGTCGATTTTTTTGGTTGTTGGTTGGATTGGATTAGACGCCGGTGTACTGTGACTGGTACAACCGGTATTGGAATCGGCAACGATCTCGTCGTCCGATTTCAACAATTCGTCCTCCGTAAGTTTGGTGGGTTTATACTCTCCAGCCACGAGTTCCGAGACATTGTCGGGAGAAATCATAACATATTCATAATCGTCCACCTTACCCGGTAAGACAGGCGCGGCGGACCCGAGGATATTTGGACGAAAGAAGCGACCACCACAGCAGCGTCCCACACCATGGCTAGACCACAGTTACTCCCCAAGGCGGTCATATATTGGAGAGGCTCCGCACAAACACAGTCGGACAGACCCCTTGACTGCAAACCTACTCGGTGAGCACGGATCGCGTAACACTCCCGAGTTAAGGGGACCTTCAAACCATGATCAGAAAGCATTGAGTGGTGTGCAGCTATTAAAGAGCTAAGGACAATCACTCAATTCCTCCTGATCTTAGCTGGGCACCGTCCTGACAACGTACAGGACGAAAAAAACTGTGTGACCCATTTCCAGACGGCACCCTCGTGGAGGGTTCAGTAGAAGGATTTTTCTGCCATCCATTTCTTTTTCTGAAGACAACATATTATTAGCATATAAAAAGGGTCTAAACGTGAACTACTTATTAGCCGTATAAACCCGAGGACTTTCCATGAAGCGAGAGAAATCGCTGAAGACCTAGTCTTCCCAGACCAACACCAGAGTATACTCCATTACCATGGTAATAGATCACAATACAACAATCGAAATAATATGTTAACTATGCAATGCGAACTAAGTACATTCGTCATAGCATACCCAATAGTAACCAAAGATGCTAAAACCATTGCCACAACGTTAATGGAACAGTTAATATTAAAATTCGGTATATTTAAAACTCTAAAATCTGATAGAGGTACAGAATTTTTAAACGAATTAATGACTAGAGTAACAGACCTTATGGATATTAAACAAACATTCTCAACACCCTATCATCACGAAACAGTTGTCATAATAGAAAGAAATCATAGAGTACTAAATGAGTGCTTATTAAATTTCGCAAACGAAGACAACTGGGATAAGTGGATACCGTACTATACATTCGCGTATAATACCACGCCCCATGTCGACACTGGATACACCACATAAGAATTAGTGTTCGGGAAATTACCTTCACTACCAGGCGAAAAGTTAAATTCCACGAAAGGAAATTTCAATCTAGATGACTATGCTAACGAACTGAAAGCCTTAGACTATCCCTTAATAATGCGAGAACGATAACTATAGAAGTTAAAAACAAAAGACACCTAGAATCAAAAAGTAGTAGGAATCCTACTAAGGTAAAGATAGGTGATAAAATATTGGTAAAAGCACAGAATAGACGTAAAGGTACAAGTCCATACATAGGTCCATATGAAGTAGTGTGTAATTTAAACCCAAAAAGCCACTATTAAATATTTTGCCAATTAAGTAATTTGACTCGTCTTTGTGTCATTTCTTTATGACAAATATTCTGCTGCACTTCAATATGCGCTTGGCTATTTGTATTTCCATATTTAGAACTGTGTTTTCCGCAATCATATTGCATGCAATGCAAATGCAATATGATCACCCGTAATACTTCCATTTAAAAAGTGTGTCATTGAAACACATGGTAATTGACCAATAGAATAAGTAGGTAAAATTAGAATTATATACATTATCTTAACCAATAGAATTTAAGTATATAAAATTTATGTTAGTAAATAAGAAACCGAATCGTCTTGGTTCGATATAGAAAAAGTAGAGTTAGTCTTAAGTTGGTCTTTAGTGAGTCTCAATGGAGTCTCAAGTAGAATCTTGATTCAAATAAAAAGTGAATCAGAAAATGTGGTCTTATTATAGTATAATAAATACAACTAATAAATAAATGATAAGAAAATAAACCCAGTGTTTTAATTATAATATAAATTAAGAAGATATAAATATAAGAAGATACTTTACAGTTGTTTTCGATACATCTTGCTTTGTTGAAACTACCTTCTACAAGCTTGTTGTATTTCTCGATCGTAAAGTCGATATGCTTTTGCTGTTAAAGAATATCCGACGTACACATATTCTTTGCCTTTCGCACGAAATTTGTTGCGTTGCATTTTATCTAAGGCAAACGCTCGCGAACCGAAGCGTTCTTACATGCTTGACTAGGGGTTTCCGACCACTCCATTTTTCGAACGGCGTTATATCTTCTAATGAATTAGATGGTGACCGATTACGTAAATACGTATCTATAGCTACCGCTTCAGCCCATAACTGCTCCTCTAGATTCGCATGTACTAGCATGCTTCTAGCCATTTCCACAACTGATCTGTTTGCTCTTTCTGCAACACCATTTTGTTGCGGTGTATATGATACATTTAATTGTCTTTTGATACTCGAGTCACTTAAAAACTTGTTAAATTCTTTATTTAAGTATTCACCGCCATTGTGACTACGTAATGCTTTTATTTTATTTTTTGTTTGACAATCGACTAAACTCTTAAATATTTTGAATTTTTTCAGTACTTGGTCTTTGGTTTTAATGAAGTAAACAAAGACTCTTCTGGAATAATCGTCTATAAATGTCACAAAATAACGGGCACCATCAACTGACGGTACGTTTATTGGACCGTATACGTTCGTATGTACAAGTTCTAATAAATCTTTTGTAACTCGTTCAGCTTTTTGCGATAACGGCACTGCACTTATTTTGGTTTAATGACATGTGTAACAATTTATATCAGAAGAAAAAATTCAAATATCAAAACCACGAACTAAATCCTTATTTGAAAGCTCTCTTAAACTTTTAAAATTTAAAAGGCCGTACCGATTTTGCCATTTTATCGCATTTACATTTTGTGTGCAAAATAATGATTCGTGTTTATTAGTGATTAGTATAAACAAAGTGTTGCACATTTTTGCCTTTAACAATAGCGAACCGTCTTTTGTTTTAATTGTAGCTGTATCATTTTTAAACAAAATTGAATATCCAAAACTTAGTGTTTTAAACACTGAATAAAAATTTATTTGTAATGATGTAACATAAAACACATCCATCAGTTTTATTTTGCATTCTGTATGAAAAAACAAACACAATTATTTCCACACACGCAAAAGTTTATGTATTTATTTAATTTACGAAAATTAGACTAGAATAACTTATAAATTACTTATATTTCGCGAAGCCAAAGAAAGCGTGCACACTCTGCCAGTATCCAAGTACGAAGAAGGAGAAAGAAAAAGCAAAAATGAAGCCAAATTATTGCTTGTCAGATGTTAAAAATGCCACTGTCAAAAACTATTAAATGGGTGATGCCATATCGACTGGTTGCTGTGCCAAATCTCAAACACATTCACTTGTCTTTATTTTTACCGCGCCTTTATCGGGTGAGTTTACAACATCACCTTTTGATCGTGTTCAACAAACGACACGAACATACTCTTTTCATAACACATATGAAAAGTTGCGCCACTATCTACATACCATGTATTTCTGTTTATAACGATATCATTACTTGCTGCGAACACAGAAAAAGAAAGTTTTTGCTTATTGTTGTCAAACTGCTTATTGCTCTATTGTTTTGATCTGCATTTTGTTGCTATGTGGCCGCATTTGCCACAGCGAAAACATTTGCCGCTAAACTTCGTTTCATTTTTTATTTCATCCGCCTTTTCTTTGTTTTTACTTTGTTGCTTATTCTGCACATAGAGCGCTTGCTGTTGTGACTCACTTTCATCTCTTTGTTCTCTTCGCGCTCCTTCTTCTAGAAGTTTAACCTTTATGACGTCAAACGTACGTAACGAATCGCGTGTTTCTATGGCGACTACGAAATTTTCATATTTTACAGGCAAGCTAGAAAAAAGCATGGTGACCTTGAGTTCTTCGTTAAGCGTAATGTCCACTTGGGCCAGTTTATCAATAACATCGACAAACGAATTGATAAACTCCGTCACACTGTCACCATCAGACATACTAAGGGCCAGCAATTGCTTATACAAAGCAACCTTTCGAACTGGACCACTTGGCATATGTACTTCGCGTAACTTCTGTCATGCTGAACTCGATGTAGGGCATTTTTTTATATAGTTTATCTGTGACGGATTTACATTTAATATTGTATTTGCCAAGGCTTTTTCATCCAGTCTGTCTCAGATAGCATCATTATCATCTTTTTTTGTTAGTTTACCGCAAACGACATTCCACAAATCTGCACTAAATTATATGAAAAATATATTGAAAAATTTATGATATGGCGGTATATGTTAAGCAGTTTACAGACGAAAATAAAGTTGTTTATATGCAATATATTTGATAATTTTAGAAAATCTGTCTACTCATTTTTAATGATTTATATACTAAAATATTCTAGAATATGTGTATTTTTCAAAAAAGTACCGTGCAACATTGTACCCTTTCCTAAAATTTATAATTAATTAAATATTATTAGTATCCCCTAACACAAAATATAACAGCCAACAAATGCCTGCAACAGAGTTCAATGCATTTGTGAATATGCTTCAAAAGTAGTTTTTGTTAATATCTTTGTTGTTTGTTACTTGGGTTTAATAATTCTTGCATCAATTCATATGAAAAAAATATAAACAATTTAAAAAAAAACCGTGCAGTATTGTATTACTTCTTATTTTTTTTAATATATATTGAAAAATGTATGATATGGCGGTATATGTTATGCAGTTTACAGACAAAAATTTAGTTTTTTATAAGCAATATATTTTTAAATTTAATTTAAATATTAAATTCATTATTATTTAAATTAAATGTTATTATTATCTCTTTAACACAGAATATATCCGCCAATAAATACCTCTAACAGAGTTCTTTATTAAACTTTACAGTGGTGTTGAGTTTTTAGCATTGCACAGCTTTTCATCTGAATCTGTTATTAGAATGGTGTTAGTTAACATACATTTTATTCGTAAAAACACCACTTTTTTAAACATATATAATTAAAAAACGTTCTACTGGATTTTTGTGAAATTAGTTTCGTTTGAAAGAGTGATCAATCTAGTTTTAGGAACTTTGAGCGTGCAGGTTGTACCTCCTTCGAAATTTAAATAAAATGCACTTGTGCAAAATATGTACTTAACATGTGCAAAATATGTACTTATTTTAATAATATTTTTATGTTCTAGTTAAAATACTGAAATAATTCTTGTTTACCTGGTTTCGTGAGCATTTTTTTTATACTTTTGCATTTTACATATTTTAAAAAGTTTGAAATTTGACGAGTTTAGAAATTTAACTTTGACATCAAATTTCTCAAAATTTGTCTACTCGATTTTTATGTTTTTTTTCTATTGATAGCTTGATTAATTCGCTATTAGATGTATTTGCGTGCAATATTGTACCTTTTCTAGATTTTTCTAAAAATAAATTTTTTCAAAAAAAGTCGATTTTGGTCAATATATTTTTTCCCTATAATTTGAAAAATACGAATCGTATTTCAAATTGGTAAATGCCAATCAAAAGATCTTTCAAAACTCTATAAGAATAATGCCTTTTGTTTAAGTTTAATTCCTTATATTTACGAAAATATCCTTTTATAAAAATTTTTTGAAAATACAGCTCTGCGTTTTTCAGCAACGTTGCCAACTTGGCACTAGCAAAATTTTGACAAATCCATGGACAACTTGCAGAATTACTTAAACGCAACGCTTTAATGGTTAGACAAATGGGGAATTCAAATAAATACAAATACAAATAAATACAAAACAGTACATGTCATCTACACGAATATGATCTAAAACGTATAAAAATTAACAATGATGAAGTCTTCACACACACGAAGGCAATTACCTTGGTATTACTATTGAGAGCAGATTAACGTGGAAAGACCAGATCAAAGCTAAAAGTAATGAAACTAAGCGTCGCTTTTGACAATTGTACTGGTTACTCTGCTCAAAATCAAAACTAACAGTGGAAAATAAGCTACTAATATATAAAACAGTAATCGCACTTATATGGAGACATAGAGCACAGCATGTAAATGCATCATACAAATACTGGAAAGACTACAATTAAAAATATGTAGGACTATCATCAACGCTGACTGGTACATCTTAAATTATGATATTTACCGTGACCTAAAGATACCCTTCGTCGCAGACATTATCCGTAAAAATAGTAAAAATTACACAGAGAGATTGAACTTCCATCTTATTCTAGCAATGAGGAAGCTACCAAATGACGAAGCCACATATAATAGACGATTGAAACGGTTATTTCCATCAGAACTAACAATAAAATAATTCATAATTAGTTATTTAATATGTTAATAGTACAATCTTAATATCATTGACTTATCTACTTTTACTAAATTTAATAATCTTATTTTACTTAATTTAAACAAGTCTTACAAGTTATTTTGTTTTATCACTTATTTTTAATAGTTCATATATGTAATTCTCAATATTGTTTAGAATTCTTATTGTAATTTCGACTATGTAAAAATGAATACTAGATGCCAATTTTTGGCAGTTGTATACCAGGTGTACCGGTATGAAGTGAGCGTAAAGATACAAATGTTCCGACAGGGAACATTTGTTGTGAACGAGCCCTTATTTCTTCTTGTTTGTTTGCTATGACATGTGTGAAATATATTTAGTATACATTAAGACCGAAAAGTTTTCGGAAATTCTCATTTAAAATTCGCGCGCTTTATATTTTTCGATATTTTAAGTTTATGTAGTTTGGCAGCACTTTCGTTAATTACTATGCCAAAAATGAGCGCGATCTGTCAGACAGTTCGTTTACGGCAGCTGTTGAAACCAGTTCACCTCAGTAGGGCGTTGCGAAAAAAACAATGGAAAAAAATATTGAACAAAGAGTTTGCATCAAATTTTGTGTTTCGAACGAAATTTCGTGTGCAGAATCGTTGCGAATGCTACAAAAGGCTTATGGGGAATCAGTTTTATCGAAAACTCAAGTTTATGAGTGGTACAAAGCCTTCCAGGACGGTCGTACGACCGTCGAAGACATTTCGCAACGCACTACTGAGGTGAACTGGTTTCAACAGCTGCCGTAAACGAACTGTCTGACAGATCGAGCTCATTTTTGGCATAGTAATTAAGGACAGTGCTGCCAAACTACATAAACTTAAAATATCGAAAAATATACAGCGCGCGAATTTTAAATGAGAATTTCCGAAAACTTTTCAGTCTTAATGTACATCAAGTCATTGAACAGACAACATCATATTTTTTCATCGTGTTAAAAATGTCTAATTTTGTACCAGAAATTGATGATTTGCGGAAAGCATTAATTTTTTGTTTTCATTTGAAGAAAAGTGGTGTTGAGTCGCATCGAATGCTTGTCGAGTCATATGGTGATCATGCTCTATCAGAAGCAACTTGCAAAAGATGGTTTTATCGGTTTAGAAATAATGATTTTGATGTGAGAAATGAAGAACGTGGAAGACCGCCAAAAAAGTTTGAAGACGCCGAATTGCAAACGATATTGGATGGAGATGACACTTTGGGTCAAAAGCAAATGGCAGAAATGTTAAATGTTGCACAACAAACAATTTAAAAGCTATGGGAAAGATCCAAAAGTGTGGAAAATGGGTGCCACATGAATTGAATGAAAGACAGATGGAAAACCGAAAAAACACTTGTGAAATTTTGTTTCAGACACGAAAGAAAATCGGTTTTGCATCGGATTGTTACTGGCGATGAAAAATGGATTTATTTTAAGAATCCTAAACGGAAAAAATCATGGGTTAATCCGGGACAACCATCAACATCGATTGCAAGCCCAGATCGATTCGGCAAGAAGACAATGCTGTGTGTTTGGTGGGATCAGAAAGTTGTGGTGTACTACTAGCTCCTAAAACCTGGTGAAACCGTCAATTCTGGTCGCTATGAACAACAAATGATAAATTTGAACCATGCATTGATCGAGAAACGACCAGAATGGGCCAGAAGACACGGCAGGGTAATTTTGCTCCATGATAATGCACCTGCACACAAAGCAAAACGGGTTCAGGATGCAATCAAAACACTTGGCTGGGAGTTGCTACCCCACCCGCCGTATTCACCATACTTGGCTCCTTCCGACTACCTTTTGTTTTCATCGATGGGACACGCATTGGCTGAGCAGCACTTTGATTCCTACGAGGAGGTCGAAAATTGGGTGTCTGGTTGGTTTGCTTTGAAAGACGAACAATTTTTTTGGCGTGGTATCCACAAATTGCCAGAAAGGTGGTCAAAATGTGTAGAAAGCAATGGCCAATACTTTGAATAAAATGTTTTTTACTTTCCTATTAATAATTAGTGTTTTATTTTCACCAAAAAACGCTCATTTCATACCGGTTCACCTAATAAATAAAAAGAAAATAAAAAAAAAAATGAAAAAAGTTATTGCTCTCAAACTGAAGTAGTGCTCTTGAAGGAGAAAATCGATTTTTTGCAGAAAAAAATTTATTTTTCTTAGTTAGGCACACGACTTATGGAGAGATGTAATCAAAAATATTAAATGTGAATTAGATCATTGGCCCAGAAATGCACAATAAGCAAACATTCAGGTTTCGGAATTATTTACCCACAGTTCTGTTTGCGAAGTTCAATGTCTGAATTCATAATTTTTTAAATTTTAAAATAATATACAAATACAATTTTAGGGTACCTAGTCAAATCTAGATACACAAGTTTTTATAAAGGTTTTATAATAAAATGCTTAATCTATTTGGCAGCATATTAATTATACTCGATTAAGTAAACGAGTAATGTTGTGGTTGCGGCTTGCTCATTTACTTGGAAGCACTAGAATTTTAATATGTCAGTGAAGGTCATATTTTAGTGTTTATCATTTTTAACAGGCCTTCGAACTGTATCGAAACCATTTAACTGCATGATACTTAAAATTCAGCAACTCAATTTCTAGATGTTTCTATTTTATACACAAATTAAAAACATTTTTGAAAATTTAAAAGTAAGAAAAAAAATATAAGCTGTATTTTCGTATTCGAAAATAATAGTTTTCGTAGTCATTTAAAAACTAAATCGCATTTTTTTATATTCACAGGACTATATTGCTCTTTGTGAAGAAATTCTGTCTAGACCGGACCCTGAAGCAAATGAACAACAATAACATTTTTATCTATATAACGTGTTTTTAACGATGTTGAATAAATTGTCGTCACGTCGGAAGTAACTAAAATTTTTTAAAAAATTAAAGTAATTATTATATAAATATTATACTACATTTTTTAACAATAAAAATTGTGTGAATATATTATATACATATACAAAAATGTAAAAAGTTTGATTACGCTACCACACTATGAAAGTGAGGTTTCTTGAACTGCGGAGACATGTATGAATTGCCTTATAGTTCAGCCATATGTGCTGAAATACTCAAAGTCGTGATTCTTATTTAAATTTCTTTTATTTATACTCAATTATTAAGTATAATTATTTCACATTT
>NW_024032069.1:0-12113 GCF_002237135.1 Teleopsis dalmanni | reverse complement strand
AAAAAAAAAAAAAAAAAGAAAAAAAAAAATTTCGTGTATCCAAATGAACAATATAAAAGACGTAATAAATAAATCGAAAGGATACACAAAGTTAAAACATTGCGAAAACTGCGGAAGCAGTACACACAACACCAAACAGTGCCATAATAAAAAATAAAAAAAAAAAAAAAAAAAAAAAAAAAAAAAAAAAAAAAAAAAAAAAAAAAAAAAAAAAAAAAAAAAAAAAAAAAAAAAAAAAAAAAAAAAAAAATGATAAACTTCTGGCATAAGGTGTAAGAGTTTTATATTTAAATTAAAGTTCCCAAATCGATGGATCGAACTATGGAAAATATTACTTATAAACTTAACACGGATAACCGATTTCTTTGTTGTCATCACATTTATAAAACCTACGTCGACTTTTTAAAAAAAAAATTTACCTTTACACCTAAAACATCTATATTCGATTGGATTATTATCATACAACATCTTTGCAATTGATTTGGCCATAAGGCTTCAAAAGCACATAAATGTAATTTCGATTTAAGATGCGCTTTGCTTAAATTCTACAAAGATGTTATTAGTGCTGCTATATAGTATTAATTTATTCTCCATCAAATCGAGGGCGTAGTTAAATGCATCACATGCAGCAATGCATTCCCATTACTAATGTGAGTAAAATAATTGTACAGTTGAGAGCAACAGTGCTCGTATAGAACGATTAGCACAGGAATGGGAACTCGAACATAAATAAATATAGAGAAATAAGCATATGATGAAAACACTAGTGGCACGTAAGATGACAAATACAATACGTAGTGAATAGCTGGTAGGAATTGGCGACGATATAATAATAAGAACATTGTATTGCAAAATAAGCAGTGATAAAAGTGTTTTTATAGAAGTTTTCAAGAATAACAATAATTCTTTGTTGAAATGTGAGATTGGCACAAAAGGATTATTATTTCCGAAAATAACCTTTTGTTTCATTTTCGTTAGTTTTTTGTTTTTGCACTGTTCATTGGAAAAATTTAATTAGTTCAGAGTTTTGTTTAATGAAATTTTTTAAATTATTAAACATTAAACTTGATTTTAACATCATTTAACATATGACGGCAGTGACTATTTCACTTAATACCAACTATTTAATAAAGGTTTCGAACAGTACTGAATTGCAACAACAAACATATATTTATTTATTATTTTATTTATTGTTAGTTAATTGCATTTAATTTATTCAGTTTCTAGGCTTAATAATATAAAATCATGCAAAAAGCATTGCCTCTACAAAAGAATAGTATTGAAATTTAACATTTAAACATAACTATAAGTAATTAATTAATTTATTCTACAGCTGGTTTATGATTTCGTTTTAGCATAACATAGCAAATGAATTTGTTAATGAACTTTCACAGCAAAGTAACAAAACTGCACGTTTGAACATACAAGTCAAACACAGCTTTGGGCTAGTAACCGCTGACTCTGAGTTTCAAATTCGGAAGGGTACGATAATGGTATTTACAATACTGAAAGCAGCAAATTCAATAAATTAAGAATACAAAAAAATTTTGTTGTTGCAATTTACTACTGTTTAAAATCTCTCTATTAATTATTAATTAAATAATAAATGCTTCTTCTGTCCGCACTCCTGTTAATAATTATATGAGTGTGTAAAAAGAATTTAAAGAAATATAATAATATAATAAAATAATAAATATAATAAAATTTTAAAAAAAAGTATATTAAAATTGATTATAATTTAGCAAATGTGATAATGATTTTTATAATAACATAAAAAAAATATAATACAATAATAGAAAAATATTAAAAAAAGTACTTTCATTTGTTTAAGAAACTTTTATTCTATATAAAAATAAAACAATTTCAATTTTTATTGGAAACGTTTATGCATTTCTCAAGTTTATATTTATTCATCCATTCATTACCATAAAATTTATTATAATAAATTTTTATATATGTTGTTTTTTTTTGTGAAATCGAATTAAAATTCGTACAAATTTCCTTTTCCATTTTTAATACGTTACATAATATAATAATATTCTTATTTTTTTGTCGATTTACTGCTCCTCCCCTGCAATCTTCTATAGTTTACTACGCTCAAGATGTGCTGTATTTTTGTATTTAAACTTTGAATGCAAGAGATTTTTAGTTTATCTATAAGTTCTTGTTCTTGTTATTGTTGTTAAAAGCTGCACTTATTTTCTTAATTAATAATTATTCTTATATATATATAAGATTTATTTTATATATATGTATCATGTAAGCACAATTTTATTTATTTTTTTTTGTTTCATTTTAATATACTAATAAAAATAAGTTCTTTTTTATAAATCAATTTTAAATCAATGATTTTCTGTTAATAAGATTTTTATTATTTTATAATTTGCAGTTTAAATAAGATTTTGTAAAAAATTACTTCTATGCAATTTAGACAATTAAATTGTATGTATTTTTAATGTAAATTTAATGCTTTATTATTTAAATGAATATTTTTTAATAAAAATTTGCACGCCATTTATTGAATTTTTTTAAACTATATTATCTGTTTTAGTTTTTTATTTTTTTTTTAATTAATATTAAATAATATTAGCCGTCATAATCACAAAGCTAAATTAACTTACATCAATTATATATACTCCTCAACTAGTTTAATTACTTCATTTTAGTTTGCAGTGTTTAATATATAAATAATAATTAATTTTCATTTTGAAATAATATAAGTTTCTTTTAAACTTTATTTGTTGTCTTTATTGTTTTTTTATAAAATTTTTTAAGAAATTAAATTTTTATTTAACAGTTTCTTCTTGTTAATTCAGTTAAACTAACTAAATTTTATATCAGCTTGAGAGATAGATAATAGATTTTATTTTTATTTAATTTTAATTGAATAACCTATTTATTGATTTCATTTCGTATGTGCTTTTAAAAGTTTATAGAGAAATTTAACAATTTTTAGTTAATATTTGAAAGTGCGTAAAAAATTATATATATAAAAATTTTAATCATTTTTTTTAATTTCAATTTTATTGGTTTTTTATTATCAGAATTTTATTATAAAAATTACTTGTTTATAACAATTTTATATATATATATGCATGAATAACATTAAGCAAATTATATAAATATATATTATTACTTTTAAATGAATATATAATAAATCAATTTTACAAAAGCGCTAACAATTTATATATAATCATTTATATTATTCGTATTTTTTTCGAAGCTTTATATGAATTATATATAGCTCCTATTTTTAGTGTTTTTTTAATTAATTATTAACATTGAATAATACTGACTAAACTATTAGCTGGAAATATATTCTTATATAAATTTTTAACCAATTATATATAAATGCATATGCAAACAAAACATTGACATATATATTTTTTATTGCTAAATGCAAAAATAATTATATTTTAATACATAAATTCAAACTGTTTTGATACATTTTGCAATAAGGCTAGTTTTTGCTTACGAACTTAATTAGTGTAGATACTAATTTTTTGAATAATGAATTAAAAATTAAAAGTTTTTATTTATAAAAAAATTAATAAAAAATTAGTAGTATTTTTCAAAAAGCAGTAAGAAACTTTAACTTGAAATAAAAATATATATATATTTTACAAATCATTACAAAATATTTAGTGGAATTAATATATTAAATTAATTTATTTAAAATGTATTACTTAAACAAAAATGTTAAGAACAGAGAGAACAGGAAAGAATATATTTTCGTACAGAGATAATGAATAGTAGATTTTTAACATCCATCGGGGTCCATATTATAAAGAATTATTACCACTGTTATAATGTTTAATCATACTATTTTCTTCTGTTCGGTGAATAAAATGATTCCAATATATAACATTGAAAGTATTTCAGTATTGCTTTTGATATACTTGATGCTAAGTCACCGCTCGCTTTTAATGAAACTTGATTTGCCTTGATAGAACTTTGAGAGAAGTCATCCTCTTTCTGACTATAATGCGAAGCTTGTGAGAGTAACCGTTTGAGCGAGTAGGTAGCCTGTTTGCCCGACCCACTGGGTTTTTTTAAGCTACGTCTCATATGTACTGAGTCCAACTCAGTTGAAACAAGTTGAAAATAATTATTATAGTCATGGAAATTATATGAAATATATAATATAAAAAGTTCATGAATGTAAAAGCGTCTTCCAATACATATTTTTCACTATATATACTAAATAGTACTCAATTAAAAAATAGACAAATACTCTTTTAAAGTACAATTAAGAAATCTCAAAATATTACACAAGATATCATTTTAAAATTTATAAACTTTGTGATAACTTTTAACTTCAATTTCTAATATTAGAAAGAAGAATTTGAATTTAAAATCAATTATTATTACAGAATTATTTTATATAATTATTGTTTTTATTTGAATATAGAGTTTAATACTGCCATGTGACCTTCCTGTTCTCTTCTCTTATAATTACATATAACTATAAATTACTCATGGATCAATAAGAATATTACTTTTATATCAATTCTTCTATACAACTTATAAATAAATGAAACTTATAATGTAAAATATAAACTTAAATTATATTAAGTAATATACATTAGATTGATAAAAATATATAATAACTTATTGGCAATAAAAATAATATCATAACATTTAACATTAAATTTAATGACACAATTGTTTATACTATGTATTATAATGATTACTACAACGTTAACATTAATTTAAAAAAATTATATATTTTAAAAAATAAATTTGAGGGTTTTTTTTAAATATTTAATTGTTAAATAATAATTAATATGTTATATATAAAAGCTTCATCAAAGTAGCATTAGCAAAGCTTTAAATGCTTCCTTCAGCAATTAATCTGAAGTGATTAATTTGTAAAAAAGTAAATAATCAAAGCTGTTAAATTTGCTAAAACATTTAAATTTTTTTTCATTTATAAACTATTAATAATATGAATTAAATGTCTCACTATAAAAAATGTTGTCACTTCTTTTTGGCAAAAATTACAACAAACACAATAAAGCGTATTTTATACGATTGGCTGAAGCACGATTTTTAATTATTTTAATACATTCTATATACTATATACGTATAAATAATTTTTGTATTAAAACAAATATTATTTTTATTGAAAAAATCTTTTGTTTTATAATATATATTAATTGATTTTAGAAAAATGTATCTATTTTAGCCGCCTTTGAATTTATTTTAGTTAATCTATTTTACTTCATTTATTATTATTTTTTAAATATATGCAGATTTAGTATTCAATTTTTAAATTGATATTATTTCTTTATTTTTGCATTTAAGTTTATTATATACGTTTTTATTATGCACTTCACATTTTTTGTTATTTGAGTTATACAGTTTTTGCAGATTTTTATTTTAATATACTATTAGTTAAGAATATGCTTGCAAGAATGTTTTCTGAAGAATCAAAAATCATAAATATTTTTATCATATCGATATATACAAATTATAGTGGAAATTATTAAAAATGATTTAAAAATCAATTTTAAAAACCATTTATGTTATATTGACTAAAATAAATTGTATATAGTAGAGTAATGCATTGTTAAAAATACAATTGTTATTTTGTATTAATATTTTTCATATTACTGCAATTATTTCCAATTAAAAATCGAAAATATATATTCAATATATTGTATTGAACAAAAATTCTGATTACAACTTTTTCATCTGTACGATATTTATATTTGAAATATAAATAAAAAAATTTTGAATGTAGTCAAATATTTAATTTAATCAACGAAATGAAATAAATGTTTTAGTAAAGTATGTGGAAAATATAAATAATACTATGAATTTTTTACAAACATTTTCTTGACTAAAATATATTACTTTTTGTAATCATAATTCTTTTAATATTGTTTTCTTCTTCTATAATTTATTTTATTATATAACATAATATTTTTTTGTTTAATATGAGCATTAGTTTATCTGCAAAATATTAATTAAATCAGAATACCAAGAAATTTTTTTTTTAATACTGTGCAAAAGTCTAAATTTGACGAAAATTCGAATCAATCTCTATTGAAACATTTGCTTTACTATTCATAATTTATTTCGATATATATGTAAACTGTTAGTACTATGTATGTATATGCTCGAAATGACAATACAAAAATTTGTATATGCTTATTGTATCTAAATTTGTTTAATATATAATTTTTTTTGGACGGGTCTTCATGTCGCTATAGCTTTTGATGGTATTTGCAAAAACTAAAAGTTTCATCAAATCAAAACTACTGAGTACATAATTTAAAAAAGGTATATAATAAAATAAATAATATTAGTCAGTCAGTAGAACATAATGCTATCTATAGGTAGGCAGAGATAAAATTTATTTTATTTTATATTACTCTTGAATAAGTCGGTTTTGTATTTTTTGAAGATAAATGTTTATTTTATTTAAATCATGACAGATATACAAAGAGTACCAGTCTCTGCTATATAATATTCCTAAGAACCCAATGACATATGCGAGCCAACTTGTTGAATACTTGATCCTACTATTTCTTGATATAGCAATTACTAAAAATCTAAATCTGATTACAATATAGACACAACAAATTTCCCGTTTAGGTAAGTATTATGGTGCCTCACTCTAGGGATATACTAGCCAGACTAGCGAAACCATAATATAATGGTTATAAAAAAAATACTTTAAGATGTCATTAAAGCTATATTGTGTGTTAGAAGTACTGAAAAATACATAGACATTAACATTCCATCAGTTAAGCAGGAGATACAAAGACGCGTCGAAAGGTTTGCATCTGCATCAATAATGAATTTTTCGTACATCTGAAATCCAAAAACTTGTTCAAAACATTGAAGAAGTCGAAGTCAATTCATACAATAATTTAAAATCATATTTAATTGTATTGAATGTAGGGTATTGAACATCGGTTTAATACAATCCAATTGCTGCATAGTCTATTTAATTAAATAAGTGTAACAAACTCCATTCCAAAGCTGTTGTAGTTACTCCTGAACAGTGTAGTAAACTGAATACAATTTTTAATTTATTTCTAACACATAATTTTATGTTGAACCATATTTTGTTAGATTTCTACACCATCCACTTATAATAAAATTTATTTATTTACTCATCAACATTTTAAAAATGTTTCTTTTTAAGTTGCATATCACTGCACTCATTGGGTCCAATCCATACTAGACTGTGCAATATTTGCATTGAATTAAAATAATAAAGCCAGAAAAGTGAACGATTTCTTGCATTTATGTACACTTGTACAAACCAACATTATATAGTACATATGGTTTAATATAAAACCTTCATCCGCCGAATGATGCAACCAAGCTATAATAAGTGCTTCGATAAATAGAAAAAAGAATAATATTCTACTGTAGTGATTTATGGTAAATTTGTACTCAGTAACAAAAGTAAATAATTTATTGTTTTATATAAACTTTTAATATAACCTGAAACATTTTCTGTGAGAAATTAAATTTTTATTAATGAAGCTTAATGAAGTATTTTCTAAACTGCCCTGAGATCCTAAACGATAGCCCATGCTTTTCTATCTATACTAAATTTTATTGAAAAAGAATATAATCATTTAAATTGATTTAATTGTTATTATAAATTAATTATTTATGATTATTTATTTAAACAAATTATTAGAATTTAATTTTAGTTGCGGCTACCCTGTTTATTAGTAGCGCTATCGCGTCTTCAGTTATATGTATTTCATTTATTTGAATTATATCTTAGAATTTATATTTAATTTACTGTTTCTTAGTATTTAGTAAAGAGTTTTGAGTTTAAAACTTAATTACTTACTGTTTTAATTAATAATTAATTAATAATGGCTGTAATCATTGCTTACATTTTTCAGTATTATATTTGCTTGAACTGTGGTTTTGTGTTTGCATTTCTTGAGTTTTGGTGTTCGATAAGTGTTTCTAGTGTTTAGTGTCAATTAGTAGGCGTAATCTTGGTAATCGTATTTATAATGATTTCGACTAAATACCTGTAAGATTAGTATAAAAATTTCAAATATTAATTGCTTAAACTTTATCCTCTTTGTTACCACCCCAAAAGCGATCGAAACGGTCACGAGCCTTTTCCAAAACATCGCTAGCAGTGCTGCGAGCAGTCGTTGTTGTATTGCTTGGATTCGTATTCGGATTCGGATTCGATGAGGATGGCAATGTAGTGATACCAGCACCAACGGTACCGATACCAACATTAGCATCCACATCAAATATTGGATCATCGAGACAACGTAATTTTGAACCTTGTACTGGGTTTTCAATAATTGTTGTTGTTGCAGTTGTTGTAGGCGGTGGTGGTGGTGGCGGCAAACCACCAGCGCCGGCAGTTGGCTGCTTTGTTGTAATTACTTTGCCAATGGCAGAAGTTGGACTAGAGCTGCTCAACGACGATTTCGGATCAGTTAGATCGGCATTTTTCCAGGCTGTGCTCGCAAAAGGGGGGAAAGTTTTGAAAGTGTTACGAAAGGCTTTCTTTGGTATCTTGTATTTTTGATTTAATTTGTTAATTTGTTAATTTTTATTAACTGATGTGATGATGAGTAGCGAATTTTTTAAAAAGCTTGTTTTTTGGTTTATTTTAATGGAATTTTGAAGCGTTCTTAAAGCTTACCATCCATTTTAACCTGTTCGGTTAATTCTGGTGGCGCCGACTGTGGTGGTGGTGGTGGCTTTTCAACTGGTGTCGAAGCTTTTATTTCACTTTGTGGTCGGCTATAGTTTTCACCTATAAAGAGTTAAATAATAATATTTATATATAATTTTTAATTATTCTTATATATATGAAATAGTACCCTCTTTGACATTTTGTGTAACGGTAAATGTTTTCCCTGTATCCAATGGCACAGTCCAGTTAACTGGGTCTGGAGAGCGCATTATTATTTGTTCGGGCGATTTAACACGTGTAGGCTCTGGTGGTGACTTAACAATTGGTTCATCGTGCAACTCAGCTGCAGGATGTGGACTGCAGCTGGAGACGGAAATAGCTGTTTCACGCCCATCTTCAGCGTCATCTAATAGAAAGAAAATAAAATTTGCAAACAATTGCAATATATACATTAGTAACACATATTTGGTATAATAATTAAATTTTATTAGCTCAATTTGGAAGAACGTATAGCTAGAGGCTTTAGTTTTGGACGGTTTAGTTTAACTGAAGCATAAATTCATAAATTTATGTTTTAAATTTACTGTTTGTCAATAACCAAATTATAAAAAAACTTATTGAAAAATCAGTGTCAATTTAAAAATAAATCTGAAGAAAAACCAAAAAACTTAAAAAGGCAATACAAATGTAAGCTTTAGAAGCTATAATAATAAGAAGTAATATAGATTAAAAAATTATATAATCAGAGCAAACCAGATATACAAAATCATTCATGCAATTAATTTTTAATTAGAAAATAATTTTGATTTTTTATTTGTTTTTGTCAGTGTAGTATTGTTTAATAGAAAAGAGAACCAAAAATAGCGAAAAGAGACAGCGAATAAAATAATATCGTATAGTTAGTATAAACGATTAGTTTATAGCTTCCGTGAGAGTTAGAAATTTTGACCAAAATTAAGAGCAGGTGTAGCTGTGATAAAGAAGAAATAAATAAATATCATTTTAGGTAATGATCGGTAATGAAGTTTGCATTAGCTCATCCAATCATGTTTTCTGTGAGAAATGTTCATACACATATCAGCTCTGGTAAAGCTTAAGACGTGTGGTATTTTTAACATATAATATTAATTTTTCTTTCTTATATTGTGCCATTTACAATATATTTGCAATAATATAAAGACATCATATCGGACTTACGAGAAGAAGTATAGAACATGACAAGTCGATCAGAGCTCAAATAAGTCAGGTTTCTTGCGAGAATATATGAATTATGAGTTATGATCTTATATTTAATTATGATGAATTAATGTTAGACTCTCCATTGCTTTACAAGAACTACACCAATTCGATTTTAAAATATTGCTTAACATTGTTTTTTTTCATAACTTATCCTAAAGCAAGTTTGCTTGCCACAAGTGATATGAAATTTAAGGAATAAAATTTCAGATTTATTATTGATTATTTAAAGGATACATTATTAGAAATGTCGAAAAAAAATTATTATACTCAAAGATATACGATATGTTGTACTCGATTATAACTACAAAAAAAAAATATATGTCATCTACCTTTTTTTACCTATTAACTCAAGCTCGTTGAAAATCTATTCGAACCTTACAAATAAAATAATTATAGGAAAAACCAAGCCTTCGTCAAGTTAAGACTATAAACAAAAGGTGAATTTAAATGTTAAATATATTAGTATAGATTATTACTTAATAAAGGAGAGGAATAAAAGCTAATAATATGATGCTTTTTAATCGATATAATTTAGTCTATAAGCTTGACTGCATATACTACAGGAGTAAATCTTTATTAAAGGCAACAATTTCTAAATTTATAAAACAAAAAACTTAACTAATAACTGATATATTAAGTGATCTATACATGTAATGTTTAAATAAATCTCGCCTTATTTATCTGAATCTATTTTAAATAATATACTATCTTCAAATTATAGAAGAAATTGATTAGCAAATTATTTTGTATATTTCAATCTGATCAACTGGATATAAATTATTGCTGCAAGAAAAACAATAACAAGTTTCCTGGAGAACGATAAGTTCCCAGGTTTAGTTACATTTCTGTGGAAACCTTAAAACCATGATAAAACATCTTAAGGTATCAAACTGGGCATTTAAAAGCATTAAACATATTAAGCTGGTAAGCTGGGTACAAATGACAATTTTTTCATGTTCAATATTGAACTATGAACCTATAGCAAAATGAAACATCCTATGCATAATACTCACATGGTTACTTTATTAATATAAGAAAAAATAGTACTTTAGACATAATTAGGTTCACTCAAATGAAAAGTTAGATTAACAATGCATATCAATAGCATTGTGATATTAGTACACAATGATGCTTTTAGTTTCGCTAAAACAATATTTTCGCAGTAATACCAAGATTCATCTGATCCAAATTAAATCACTAAAAAATATGATCACGAATCATTATCATTAAGCAAAGGACGAGTAGTTGGTAATACACTCTATACCAGATAGCTAAAAATATCTTTTTTTGATTGGGAAAAGTTGGAAATTTCAGATGGAAGTAGAAAATAATGATGAGCATTAGAATGTACTAAAATGGAATGTAAGAAATAATTATAAAAACTGCAAAAATTATTTGCTATATATATATTCTTGATGCACAGTTTCATTTGATCGAATCAGTAACTTATTTTTGAATAAAATATTCTATGTACTATGTCTAAAGGTCCCTTGAAGTAATAATGATTTTAATGGTAACATTTTATTTTATATGAATTAATTGAACTGAAATTTTGTTTAATGATATATTCGTTGAATTCCAATTTAATATTTATTGAGAAATAATTTATGAATGTACAATGATTAATTCATATGCTATTAGTAACATATAGTATTGGGACATATAGTATAAATTTGAATTTTTATTAACTTGTATCACATTACCACATGATGTTTTGTATAAAATAAATAACTTATATGGTTTCTTGGATAATTTTTTTATATTAAATATAAAAATTTAAATAATTATGTTTGTAAATTATACGGCCAGTATGTATATTTGTGTTGTTTTATTACAAATAATATTTAGTTTTATAAAAGTAGTTTAAGTTAATATAAAATATTTAAAGGAGTATAGAAAGGCAGCAACAGTCATAGAAAAATTAAACATACTGTTTTATATAGTTCAGAAATACATTGACAAAAAATTAAATTTCACAACATTTATAAAAACACATAACTCAACTAAATATCTATTACAGTAGTATTTTTTAATTCATTTTTTTTTATAAGTTTAAGTTATTAATAAAATATAAAATAAATTATATTATTGAAATAAGTATGTAACAACAACAACGAGCACATTTAATTATATTGTTTATTTATTTTTAATATTAAGTGGAATTCATTTTAGTAGAAGTTTAATACTCCATTTTAAATTTTCTTTATAAAATCTGTAAAACATTACTTAA
>NW_024032068.1:0-12117 GCF_002237135.1 Teleopsis dalmanni | reverse complement strand
TATTTTCCATATGTTTTTGGCTTTATGCCTTTGAACAAATTTCACAAATTGTATGGTCACTTTTTTGTCTCACTGGCACATATGCGCAAGAATATGTACATACATATGTACATACCATGCAGCAGAAGCATGTATGAGAAAATAAAAAAAAAATTGCTGTTTAACTTGCATTCACATTCGAAAAATATATAAATGAAAATTTTAATATTAATTTTTATTTATTAATAAACAAATTAAACTTGTATATTTATACTCCAAATATTACTTTTGATGTTCGAATGTTATAGAAACAAACTTTAATTGTATGAATTTTGTTATTTTCTGTACGTTTCTAGCAGTTTTATACACTGAACATACCGAAAAAAGAGTTTGTCAGCTGCAAGTTTTATTAGCGGCAAATTGCTATATATAATAAAATCACAAAATTTTAATTTTATTTTGGAATATAAAAACAATAATTATTGTTAAATAAACTCAAATTTATTTATGTTTTAAGTATTTATTTTTAAATATTCACACACAATTTTCAATTTTCGCTGAAAATTTTTCCGTACACTACAGATCTCGACCGTATTGTTCAAGCGCTGTAAAAACGAAACATTGGACCACTAATTTTAAACAGCAAAAACCACAAGTGCAAAAAAAGATTTAATGAAATAAGTGTTATTTAACACTTACTTTGTGCTCAATGGTCGTTTGTAGATTCTTATCCAAATGCACCTTTATAATTTGTGTGCCATCCAATTTGGCACGAATACGTTTGCCTACGATCTCTGCTGGAAACACTAAATCTTCTAAAATAAAATACACAGCAGTTAAACTACGCGAACGGATTATTGCACAGTCTTGTTTTTACGAAAACTTTGTAGTTACTCGTTCACTATCTAAGTCTTTACGGTGCTGATATAAGTCTTCCTCTTCAAGTGGTCCTTGCAAACCCTTATGAAATATTTTTCTCATCCACCAGTAACTCCATCTCGAAAATATATTAGCGTTTGAGTAGGGATTCTTTGAGCGTTCAATTTTTCTTCTAGTCCGATTCATGTTAAATTTCTTTATTTACAGTTACGTTTGATTATGATAAACCAAAAATGTAGTAATAAATTCGAAGTTCAAGAAATGAAGATAACCGACACGAGCACCACTCAATATGGTAAATGCAACAAAAATTTTTTAAATCGTGAATAACAGTAAATAGCAATGCAAAAAATTTACAACACTTTTTCAATGTTACAACAAAACTTTATAGACAATGTACGATAATCACGCGTACTCGTTCTCGTATTCGTACAACAGAAATTATTTTCAAATAATTCCTTATGCAAATCATGCAAAATTGTTATATTATTCTGTTTAATGAATTATTATTATTTAGACATATTGAATTAATTGCTGCAAGTTAATTGCTAGACTCATTAAATTTGATGAATGTTACCAATATATGAATGAGCTACAATTCAGTTTGAGCAATGAAGCGTAAACGAAACATTGGACCACTAATTTTAAACAGCAAAAACCACAAGTGCAAAAAAAAGATTTAATGAAATAAGTGTTATTTAACACTTACTTTGTGCTCAATGGTCGTTTGTAGATTCTTATCCAAATGCACCTTTATAATTTGGGTGCCATCCAATTTGCCACAAATACATTTGCCTACGATCTCTGCTGGAAACACTAAATCTTCTAAAATAAAATACACAGCAGTTAAACTACGCGAACGGATTATTGCACCGTCTTGTTTTTACGAAAACTTTGTAGTTACTCGTTCACTATCTAAGTCTTTACGGGGCTGATATAAGTCTTTCTCTTCAAGTGGGGTCCTTGCAAACCCTTATGAAATATTTTTCTCATCCACCAGAAACTCCATCTCGAAAATATATGAGCGGTTGAGTAGGGATTCTTTGGGCGTTCAATTTTTCTTCTAGTCCGATTCATGTTAAATTGTAGTAATAAATTCGAAGTTCAAGAAATGAAGATAACCGACACGAGCACCACTCAATATGATAAATGCAACAAAAATTTTTTAAATCGTGAATAACAGTAAATAGCAATGCAAAAAATTTACAATATTTTTTCAATGTTACAACAAAACTTTATAGACAATGTACGGTAAAATTACGCGTACTCGTATTCGTACAACAGAAATTATTTTCAAATAATTCCTTATGCAAATCATGCACGAAATCCACGTCGTAGTAAAAGAGAAACAATAATTGAGCTTTACTATCGAAAACAAACATCACAGAAACATTCACAGAAATAAAAAAAACACCCTACAGAGTTAAGGAACTGTTGCGCTAACGCTACCAATTGCCAGATATCGTCGATCCGACGATATCTATAAACAAAAAAATAATCAAATCACCCTGACAAAAATGGTCATTTAAAAATTGTGTTGGTTAAGGTGGTGATAATAACAAATGGTTGCTCTTGTGGATCTTGGTGCGTAATGGTATCAACAAGATTCTTTATAGTTCACTTAACTTCGACCGCAAAGTAGCCTCGTCTCTCCAGGATATTAAAATGCAAACCCGTACAAAACCGATACTTTTTGATATGAGTATCGGTATTTGACAATATCAAGATCAGCACTAAAAAATACTGGAGTGTTGTACTCAAAAAAGCACTTCTCGGTGAATGGTTGAAAATAGATTTATAGGTTTATATGTAGGTTCTACATGTTTATTTGCATACAAGGGGTAGTTCATTTGTTGACGACTCCAAGAAAATAATTCGAGATCCATTGTTATGTCTCCTATACAAGATCCTAAACAGCATTACCTAAATTATTATATAATAATTTGTTAGTTTCGTACAGTCATCCACTATGAAGTACAATTAAACTAAAATATAATAGCATTGTTGTGGAAATTTAACGTTAAGTTAATCAATTTATTTTATATTATGTGTGAGTGTAGGTAATATTGAAATAGACATCACGTACGACATTATTTTTTGCTTTTGCTTTTATTAATAGTTGTTTTTTCTTTCGTTTTGTTATTTGTTTTTTTTTCCTTTGATATAGCTGGTTGCTTTTTGGCTGACGTAGCTTTCATACTCGTCGTGCAAGTGCTTATTTACTTTTGCAGTTGTATGTGTGTGTGCGTGTGTGTGTTGCTGCAGTAATAGTGTTTCTTGTCGTCAATAAGCTTATAAGTATGAAAAGTTCAATATAATTTAATCAATTCAGGGAAAAAGAAAAGCAATAAAAATCAAGCTTGGTTTTTTTTTTTGAATTCTGCAAATATATAACACATATTTAAAATGATAGAAATATACGCTTGCTTGTTACATATTAACTTCGAACCACGGAAAAGCATAAGAGCAGTAATTATTGTACAAAACAACAAAGCATGCTGCTGGCTGGTATGCTTAGCTCGCCGCTACTAGTGACGCGACGGACAATAGAAGCAACAAAAACAAAACATAAATATGCTAAAGAAATAACAAATTTTTACCGGTACACCAGCTGTTTTCAATGACGAATTGAAAGCAGCTGATGTTGTTGTTATTGTTGTTAGTATTGTTTTGTTTGCTGCTGTTGCCTGTGCTGTTACTAATGTAGTTGTTGTGGTTGTTTTTGCTTTTTATGTGTAGTAGATGTCACAAAAATGTTAATGACATTTCGAGTGCACTTTAGTTTTTTTTAAAGGTAATTAAAAAAAAAACATAAGATGAAAATATTATGAAATAGTGTAAAAAGCAGAAACAAAAAACAAATGTATTAAAAATATGTAGAAAATCAGTATTTATTTTTGCTAAAATTACAATTTCTTTTCTCTTTATAGTTACTAAATCTTAGAATAGTAAGAGGAGATGGAAATATATATAAGTACATTAAAATAATAACAAAAACAGACGATAAAGTTTCTGACTTTTGCTTAAACAACAAAAGCAGTAAGTAATGTTAATAATTTATTAAAAAAAATTACAATTATTGTAGATATTGCACTGATGAAATAATTAAATTTACACAAAATTATATTTAAAAAGAATTTGTATTCAGTTATTTGTTATTTGTTACAACGTTTTATTATATAAAATATATAACAAGGCAAGATACATTCATTGATATATATACAGAGATACATTCATACATTTCATTGAATGTATCTTGCCTTGTTATATATTTTATATAATGAAACGTTGTAACAAATAACTGAATATAAATTCTTCTTTAAATATAATTTTATGCAAGTTAGTTACCAGAAGCATATAAATTCAACTAGTATTAAATTAGTCACCAAAAGTAACGAGCGAAGAGTTTAATTCAAGTCTAACTAGTATGAAACTAATGTGATAAGAAGTAATAATTGATAGAAATATTAAAAGCATTCACGAGAAAAGCTAGATTGTCTATAAGGATGAGATACTTTCAGTTAGTAAGTAACAAGTTGTTTATTTTATATATAAGAAACTCTAACGAGTAAAGTTATTACTCTATCAAATTGAAACACTCGTTGATTGGTTGGTTGCAGTGGCAGATCAGCAGTTTTTTTTTCTAAAAATTTAAAGTTTAATAGATCTTTTACCCATCAACAGTCTGAGAAATTGCTAAAATAGTACTTCTTTAAAAACGTATTTCTTCTGGAGAGTAATGAAACTCTGTTTCGAGAGTATATAAAAAACATACAAAAATTCTAACGAGTTAAGTACTTCTTAGTTTATACAAACCAACCAGATGAATGCATATCACAACTTTCATAAAAAAAACAAATTGCTATAGCATAAAATTGATATATAACAAAATATTACGTCTAATTTAGCTGCTTTTAAGAACGGCCGAGTCTACATTCCGAAACCACACGTTGAGTTCGACATACAAGTAACATTTCACACTCCCAAAAACCGACAGCACAGACAGATTCCTGCCCACTACCACAACAGTTTACTTAGCTAAATACGTTTTGTATTACAAGTAAGGTTTCGATCAAGAAGGAAGTGAGAGAGATCATTGTTCTTATAAATTCATATATTTCCCCAAAGATGTAATTTAGACAACTCTAGAAAATATCTTAGAAATGCACGATCTACTAATAGTTGAACATGAATTAAATATAAAATGAAATTTTCATTGATAAATTTTAAAACTTCTTAAATGGATGCATACCATTTTATTTAGGAGTACGAATTAATTTGAGATTAATGGAATTTAAATTGAATTCAATCAGAATCAAGGTGAAGAATCTGACCACTAAATTGTGGCGGTCGATTGGATTTAAGTTTTCGTAAGTATTGTGGCTGAAACACAGATGGGCGATAAAGCTGCAGTTAGTGCATTTATGCGTCATACAAGTTACTACATATACTCTTAATCTTAATAGAGCTAAGACAGATTATGTTGCAGGGGGAAGACATCGATCTTTCTGGGAGTTATTAGACGGAGATTTATTAAGAGTTATATCAATATATGTTGCTATATTCATGATATAAATAAAGGAGTCGGTGAATGCATTTTGGAGGGAGCACTCTACTACACATGATATCTTTGGGTTGCAACACGTAAGCGGATATTTCATGAACAACAGTTGGATACTTTTAAGATAAGCATTCTAGATTCTGTATAAAGATGATCAATATGAAATTGCAATCCGCAGAGTCGTGTTATGACAGGATTGTAATTGAAAAAAAAATACACAATATAGTCATATTGTTTTTTTATTTTAAAAAAAATTACCATTCGAACATAGATTAGTTGGTAGCCCATAATTGTCCGAACAAAGAGCTTTCACTGTATCACTTCACAACTAAGTAAGTGAATAAACTTTTATGACAAAGAAACAGAATCGGTCAGACCAACGTTTTATTATTCTTTCCTTTTATTATCCTTTCCTTATTAAGAAGGAAAACATAATAAATAATTTTCAAAAGTAAAGAGTATTGATAACCCTTTTCAATTCACTGTAATAGACAGCTGTTAAGGCATAACCATATGATCACAAAATAAATACTACAAGGGTTAAAATAAATAGAAATGTAAAAGAGTGTAAATAGGAGTGTAAAAAGTAGATCACAAGAAATTAACATTATTGGTATTTTATTTTTATATAAACATTTGGAATATTAGATATTATAAGAATATATGATTGTATAAGAAAAATAATTTTAAATGCATTAGTAGAACTTAATTTTTCAATCAAAAAAAAATAAAATAAAATCAATTAAATATTTCCTACTTCACTGTATTTCATTTAAGAAGTTTTAAAACTCCATTGCACAAATTAAAAAATTTTTCATTTTTATTAAGGAGTGAAAAAATGCAATATAAAATAAAATAAAGTAACATTAAAAATAATGACAGTCTATCATGTGTTTTCATTGTTGCTCGCATCCCACATCACCATTTATGGGAGCACAAAACAGAAAAAAAAGCAACTGACAAGAAGAGCAATGACAAAAAAGAACATTATTGTATGTACCAAAAGCAAAACACGAGAAAAAGTGGCGTCACTTTCTTCCAGTGCTCGTTGGAATGGAATACTCATTCGAATACAGAAACAGAAACACCAAAAACATATGAAACGAATTGATAAAGGAAACGCGCAAACAGAACAGGCATAAGCAGCAACCGCATGGAAATATGAGCGACACACAACACACCTTTCTGTACCTTGTTTTTGTGTACAATTTGTTTTGTGCACAATCAACGTAAAATCTGCATAACAAAGAAAGACAGTAAAATATTTTCCACATTCTTGAGTTTTGTCTTCAACTCCGTACTCTTTTTAATTTACTCTTTTGCGTACAAGCAGTGCGAGAATAGACAAGAAATTTGTGTGTTCTGTAGCAGTGCAGAACACACAGATGGTTTACCGCCAGGCTGCAGCAGCAGCAAACGAAGAGTATGTTCAAAAATACAATACCGAAACAAACAAACAAAAATCAATAATATGCAGTTTTAGTTGTTTTAAAACATAAAATTGTGTGAAATATTTTCTTCATTTAAGAACACATTTAATTCATTTTCAATCCACAAATACAAATAATAAAAATAAGATAAAAAATTGTAAACTTACTGCAATTCATCATCCAACTCTTCGGCGCTGTTATAGTCAACGGTACCCAATATGACTTCCTCGGTTTTTATGGTTACAGGAATAGACATTGTGTTTTATTTTAAACAATTAAATATATCCCTGCGAAATATTTAAATATACTTTATTTATATACTTTATTTGATGTATTAAATTTTATATTATGTATTCACAAAAATAATTTAAATATACACA
Organism: Teleopsis dalmanni; assembly: GCF_002237135.1. Lineage (NCBI taxonomy): Eukaryota > Metazoa > Arthropoda > Insecta > Diptera > Diopsidae > Teleopsis > Teleopsis dalmanni. The sequence goes on along the minus strand of NW_024032068.1, from coordinate 4,888 downwards.
TATATGTATATTGTAGAAAAAAAGAACAATATATTTATAAATTTAATAGAAAAAAAACACGTGTTTTTATAAAAGTTGGTTACTTGCGTTATTTTTACGTTTTTATAGCAACCTTTAATTTGCATTCATAATATTTAATTAATTTTTTACTCAATATTCGAAAAAAAAAATTTTTTTAAATAAAACTAACAAAAACAGAAATCAGCGGTAGCGCTATTATTTTTCATATGTTTTTGGCTTTATGCCTTTGAACAAATTTCACAAATTGTATGGTCACTTTTTTGTCTCACTCGCACATATGCGCAAGAATATGTACATGCATGCAGCAGAAGCATGTATGAGAAAATAAAAAAAAATTGCTGTTTAACTTGCATTCACATTCGAAAAATATATAAATGAAAATTTTAATATTAATTTTTATTTATTAATAAACAAATTAAACTTGTATATTTATACTCCAAATATTACTTTTAATGTTCGAATGTTATAGAAACAAACTTTAATTGTATGAATTTTGTTATTTTCTCTACGTTTCTAGCAGTTTTATACACTGAACATACCGAAAAAAGAGTTTGTCAGCTGCAAGTTTTATTAGCGGCAAATTGCTATATATAATATAATCACAAAATTTTAATTTTATTTTGGAATATAAAAACAATAATTATTGTTAAATAAACACAAATTTATTTATATTTTAACTATTTATTTTTAAATATTCACACACAATTTCCAATTTTCGCTGAAAATTTTTCCGTACACTACAGATCGCGACCGTATTGTTCAAACGCTGTAAACGTAATAAAACTGAAACACTGAGAAGTCGTGTATATAAATCAGTTTGTGTGGATTGTATTAGCAGACTTGTATGCAATACAATCCACAATGTCGTATGCTCTTCTCACCAATTGTTTAGTATAGTAACTGTATGATTTGTATGTGTTCCTTCTCTTTCGAATAACAAATAAAATGTTATGCAGAAGTTTTACAGTTTATAAAACTGCACAATGAATGTGGATTGTGGAAATGCACTTTAATTGATATATTTTTCGGCTTATTAGTTTTTTTAAATATTTAAATTTTATATAACATGTATAAATATAAATTATTTAAATAATTTTTTTTAAATTTTTTACAATTTTATGAATTAAATCATTTTTAATTGCAGTTTATTAATATACGTAAATAGTAAAACCCGCAAAGCAGGAAAATTAATTTTTACTTAATAAAATTCAATTAACTCAAAAATATATTATATATTAATTATATATCAGCAAAACTAATTTAATAATTTAATAAAATTAAAAATTATGGCACATTTACATAGAAAATAACTTTCATATATAGAAAATAATTATTTTAAAGACATTTTTGACACTGATTTAAATGAATTTCTAGAGTATTCCGATGAATTTCGTCGAAATAAAAATTAAATGAACTCATAAAAGAATTTTTTAACCGGTAAATTTGTGTAATTATTTACTATTATTAATTTATTAAGAAAAAAAAACCTTTTTTTCTGCAAACTTAATCCTTAAATTAATTTGCAAATAATTTTATTATAAAAAAAAAATTCAATGAACCACTAAAATGATTTGATTCATGCATCAAATATATATGTATGTACTTTAGATAAACTTTTTAAAGTCATTCTAAAATCAATTTTTTTTGTTTTTGCTAAGGAAGCTATGTAAATATATAATAATATTTTATAGTATATCTGGATATCATATAGGCTAATGTGCTTCTGATGTCGCAATTTTTGGCGGCACGTTCAAAAATTTTGCTTTACATGCAATTCATTTGCATGTACATGCGTACATTTTTAAATGCATTGGATTTCAATAATTTACTGCAGGCTTTTAGTTAACAAAGCATATAAGTTTTGATTTATTTTGTTTGAGGTAGCTCTGAAATTAACAAATAATAATTTAAGATTCAAAATAGTAATTCTTTGAGGAAATTGGCTACTTCTGCTAACAGAAAGGGAAGATAAAAAGAAAATTTGCAAACATCGCTTGCACAACAAATTAAACAAACTAACAAACACACCATATGTGTGTAGTGTGTAGTGCACGGCCTCAAAAACAAATAACTTGACTTCCAAGACGGTGTGGCCGCCTAAAATATTTATGTTCTATTCTGTGCAAACCAAACAACAGCAAAAACGAAAATCGAAAAACTATATAAAAAAGTTGTTAAATAGAGAAAGAAGGAATAACAGAAACTGAACCGTTTGCTTGCAGTGAGAGAGCAGAGCAAGTGATTTTTGATCAAATTCACATACGAATAAGAGTAAAATGACAAGTGCAAAAAACTGCCGCGCAAAATTTATTTGCATAAAATATTTTTTGTTATATATTTGTTAAGGGGCAAATATATATTATAAGCTTATATATATTTAGTTTATTATAATTGTTTAAAAAAAAATATTTTCCAATATGTTTTGGCTTTATGCCTTTGAACAAATTCACAAATTGTATGGTCCAGCTGTTTTGTTCACTGGCACATATGCGCATAAGAAATTAAACATATGTACATTGACCATGCAGCAGAACCGTCAGTGAGAAAATAAAAAAAAAAAATTGCGTTAAGTTGCAGTTCAGGATTCGAAAATATATAAATGAAAAAATTAATTATTTATTTTTTATTTATAATAAACAAGTAAACTTGTATAGTTTGATAGCTCCAAATATTTATCTTTTAATGTTCGAATGTATATAGAACAAAACTTTAATGTGATGAATTTTTTATGTGTGTGTGTGTAGGGCTGGGGTTATCTAGCAGTCTTTACAGCTGAAACACGAAAAAAGAAGTTTGTCAGCTGCAAGTTTTATTAGCGACAAATTGCTATATATAATAAAATCACAAAATTTTAATTTTATTTTGGAATATAAAAACAATAATTATTGTTAAATAAACTCAAATTTATTTATGTTTTAAGTATTTATTTTTAAATATTCACACACAATTTTCAATTTTCGCTGAAAATTTTTCCGTACACTACAGATCTCGACCGTATTGTTCAAGCGCTGTAAAACGAAACATTGGACCACTAATTTTAAACAGCAAAAAACACAAGTGCAAAAAAAGATTTAATGAAATAAGTGTTATTTAACACTTAGTTGTGGTGGTGCAGATTGGTCCGGGGCGTTTGTAGATTCTTATCCAAATGCACCTTTATAATTTGGGTGCCATCAAATTTGGCACGAATACGTTTGCCTACGATCTCTGCTGGAAACACTAAATCTTCTAAAATAAAATACACAGCAGTTAAACTACGCGAACGGATTATTGCACCGTCTTGTTTTTACGAAAACTTTGTAGTTACTCGTTCACTATCTAAGTCTTTACGGTGCTGATATAACTCTTCCTCTTCAAGTGGTCCTTGCAAACCCTTATGAAATATATTTCTCATCCACCAGAAACTCCATCTCGAAAATATATTAGCGGTTGAGTAGGGATTCTTTGGGCGTTCAATTTTTCTTCTAGTCCGATTGATGTTAAATTTCTTTATTTACAGTTACGTTTGATTATGATAAACCAAAAATGTAGTAATAAATTCGAAGTTCAAGAAATGAAGATAACCGACACGAGCACCACTCAATATGGTAAATGCAACAAAAATTTTTTAAATCGTGAATAACAGTAAATAGCAATGCAAAAAATTTACAATACTTTTTCAATGTTACAACAAAACTTTATAGACAATGTACGGTAATTACGCGTACTCGTTCTCGTATTCGTACAACAGAAATTATTTTCAAATAATTCCTTATCCTTATGCAAATGATGCAAAATTGTTATATTATTCTGTTTAATGAATTATTATTATTTAGACATATTGAATTAATTGCTGCAAGTTAATTGCTACACTCATTAAATTTGATGAATGTTACCAATATATGAATAAGCTACAATTCAGTTTGAGCAATGAAGCGTAAACGAAACATTGGACCACTAATTTTAAACAGCAAAAAACACAAGTGCAAAAAAAGATTTAATGAAATAAGTGTTATTTAACACTTACTTTGTGCTCAATGGTCGTTTGTAGATTCTTATCCAAATGCACCTTTATAATTTGGGTGCCATCAAATTTGGCACGAATACGTTTGCCTACGATCTCTGCTGGAAACACTAAATCTTCTAAAATAAAATACACAGCAGTTAAACTACGCGAACGGATTATTGCACCGTCTTGTTTTTACGAAAACTTTGTAGTTACTCGTTCACTATCTAAGTCTTTACGGTGCTGATATAACTCTTCCTCTTCAAGTGGTCCTTGCAAACCCTTATGAAATATTTTTCTCATCCACCAGAAACTCCATCTCGAAAATATATTACCGGTTGAGTAGGGATTCTTTGGGCGTTCAATTTTTCTTCTAGTCCGATTCATGTTAAATTTCTTTATTTACAGTTACGTTTGGTTATGATAAACCAAAAATGTAGTAATAAATTCGAAGTTCAAGAAATGAAGATAACCGACACGAGCACCACTCAATATGGTGAATGCAACAAAAATTTTTTAAATCGTGAATAACAGTAAATAGCAATGCAAAAAATTTACAATATTTTTTCAATGTTACAACAAAACTTTATAGACAATGTACGGTAATTATGCGTACTCGTTCTCGTATTCGTACAACAGAAATTATTTTCAAATAATTCCTTATCCTTATGCAAATCATGCAAAATTGTTATATTATTCTGTTTAATGAATTATTATTATTAAGACATATTGAATTAATTGCTGCAAGTTAATTGCTACACTCATTAAATTTGATGAATGTTACCAATATATGAATAAGCTACAATTCAGTTTGAGCAATGAAGCGTAAACGAAACATTGGACCACTAATTTTAAACAGCAAAAAACACAAGCGCAAAAAAA
>NW_024032067.1:0-12118 GCF_002237135.1 Teleopsis dalmanni | reverse complement strand
GTTAAGAGTAATTGTGGTGTATGCAGGGTACTTCAAGGTTGTGTGATGGACAGAATTGTGGGAAATATTCCCAATATAAATTATGGGCACCAGGTGCAAGGAACGTAGTTGGCTGTCTAAGATATTCTTATTGGATTGGTTAAAGCTGCTATAAGATGAATGTGAATCAATGAAATAGCGGAATTATTAGTTATATACTTCTATATACTTCACATCTGAATACTGTCATTCTAAGGTTTCACTCGTAAATATTAATTAATATATGAAACTATGATTAAAAATCATCATTCACACAATGAAGTATTTCCAGCTAAAATGTTAGTCCCAATACGAATCAATTTATATCATAAATTATTAATTTCTGATCGTGCAGTTAGAAATCAGATACAAGACACGAAAGAGATACTCACTCCTTTGTGTATTAATACATTTTTTTTGATTTTGTGTTGGAGATCAAAAGGTTTAAAAGTAAATCATGGTGAAATAATAATTTTTATTTGAATTCCATCAAGAGAAAATATTTATTATTAATATTATTATGAAAAAATATGTACAGTTTTTGAATTATCTTATTATTTTTACTTCAAAAAAAAGACGCTAGAAATAAAGTAGTTTGAAGTTGTAAATAAACATATAACAAATTCGATGAAAAAATGAATGAAATTATTGTATAACTTCAACTCCACAAAAAAAAGTATTTATCTTACAAAGCAGCAAAATAACAATAGTAAAACATTTTATATATTTATGGAATAACTAAAAATGGAAGAACGTCTTTGACATTACCACGAAATGAACAGAATGAACCCCACGACTTTACTCATTTCTGTATGCAAGTATCTCAACTTACTCTTGCAGTTCGCGCTGTACCACTGTCCCTTCCATAATAATAATCTCAGCTTTAGGCTACCTCTTACAGAAGAAGCAAAACTGCATTTGTTCGGTACTTGCGCACTTGGTAACTTGCTTATACACTACTTCCCTCACGTTTCCTCACCTCATACCTTTTCATAAGGCTGGCAACCGCCAAGTAACTATCTTTCGCTGTAGACAAAACTAGGAGTTAAGTATTTAAGCAAGAATGGGCAACTAAAAAATACCAGCGGGAGTCCTTTTGCAAAAATATTATCATTTAAACGATACGTGAAAGTTGCTACAGTTTGTTCCATAATGTTGACATTTGGTTTCTACACTCTGTGAGTAACTCGTTTACCAATACTAACTTATACTTAATAAAAAAAAGATGTTATTGTGAGTTAGTTGTCTTAACTGATTAAATCTGAATGGTTCATCAAATTTAGTTCTGCGAAATAGTTGACTTTAAGATAAGTTAATATCCTAAGCATAGTTCCTCTATTTACAACAGTTATATGTACATATGTATTGGACGGAATGAAAACACTGATTGCTTGACATCATAACTATACAACGGCTATACATATCGTTGATTACTTCATTGCAAGCCACTTCCAGTTATAACTTAAAAATTGGATTTGAAAGTTTTTCTTCTCTCTGAGCGAATATATTCAAGAAATTTCGGATAAGGTTTAAGACCAACATGTGAGCAATTATTAACGACATCGCTAAGGCACTGAAAATTATAAAATTTAACTTTTTTAAAAAGAAATTCGAATGAAAAAGAATTCAATGAACTAATCTAATCTATCTGCAAACTAATGTCTATTCTGACCGAAATCGATGCTATTTTGAAGCATATGGTGAAAAGTGGATCACATACGATAATATTGAGCGTAAATGGTTGAAACATATGAACGTTCATAATTGATAGTAAAAAAGAAATTGATGACTAGAGAGATGTTGCAATGTCTTTGGTTGAATAGGAAGCTTTCATATGCCTACCCAAACAATTGATTAGAAACTCTGTTGTTACTAAATTTGGCTTTTAGCAATAAAAATTAAGTAAAGTTTTCTACAATGACTAAATAATTGCGTCAATATTTTTTATTAAATTTTTTACTTTAATCCTTCTTTCACTGTAAGTATGTACATACATCTTTAACTCTGCTGTTGGAAGATGCTTTTCCTATCGCTTTTATTACTGTAATGCTAATGTGATAGTTGCACTCGCAGGTATGAATGTCAGTAAATACCAAGTTCGCTCAAAAGTGAATTTATTATTTCTAATTTAATTTTTTCTCTTTAGAATTTTATAAAATCAGTAACCAAAATAGAAGGGTCCTAAATTTTACTCCTGATTTAATATATACTCTTTTCTTTTAATTTCGTTTAACTATCAACATATTTAATTTATTTCCAAATTCTGATTTAATAACTTTAGTATGTTAAATGGTGTTGAGGATTTTAAACTAGATACACACATACATATGAATGTTTATTAAATCTAAGACTACGTCCCCAACAATCGATACAACAATGATTTTTTTCGATATAACAGCGATTTTCTGACCAGTATTTTCCGTATGTGATATGTAATGTAATATTACAGCTAAAATTAAGATGAATAGAGGAAGTAAAATCTATATAAATGGCAACTATATATGGTATGTATATGGTGTATGCAGTCTGTACGTAATTATTGTTAAGTTGTGTTTTAATGAACACGTGCATGGTTTAAAAGCGGCAACGAGAAGGGCAAAGGATATCCTATGCCAACACGTGGCCGAAATGAAACAAATGAATCAACTAAGTAAATTTATTGAAAATGCACGTTGTAAAGGCGGAAATGTTTTTATCGAAATAGTAATAAAAGAATGCGTAGCCATTGTCGATGAGGATTGTGCATAACGCCAACAAAAAGAACAATCACTGTTGTGACATTTATTAGATACGACCCCGTACCCCACGCGCGTGCAAATGATTTTATGGGAAAGGCGAAACTTTTCCATAAAATCGTTCTTTTCTGTTCATGCAAAATGTATGGATTACGCTGCATATTCATAGTATCCATGTTTTTAGCTTCCAGTAAGCACAATCGAAAAGATAAAAATAAAAAATCTGTGCTTCTTTTGCCTTTAAAGAGCTGATCAAAATATATTTGAACTAAGCAGAAACGAGAATGAAGCGTCACGGCGGTACGGCGTCACGGCGTCGTTATCATTAGCATTTTACTGGCTTCTTGAACACGTGCATAAGGACATTTATTAGATTTCAATGCATGTGGGAATCGTTCCAATTAAACGCCAACAAATTTATTTACATTAGTGGTTGTGTAAGTTTGTGTTTAGTATGAGCGAATACAGGGTGTGTGCAATATAATTTATGAATTAAGTCTTCATTTTTGCTATATTAATTTGCCTGCAATTAAATATATTTTTGCGGTAGTCTTAATTTTTATTGCGGTTAGTTAGAATTTTAAGTCTATCTTAAGTTTGCTATGACAGAGATACTCTGTCATAGCAAACCATTCACATTATTTGCGAACTGACAAAATTAGTAGAAGTTTTTGACGGTCACTGGCTACTTATATTAGTAAGAATATTTCATGTGATCATTTTTGTCCAGAATAAAAGATTTAATATTCCGTTCTACTGGGATAAATCCATTTGGTGCACACTTTATTTACTTAATACACTTCATCCACTTTCTCTTGACTTCTATGGCTTGACATCTTTTGTAATATTACTTTCGGCCGAAAGCATATGCTACAACAAAGGGCAAATATTTTAAATTAAATAAAAGTGGCTCTAAAATGATGCCCGAACCTAGCCGTCAAAAACCATTTGCAATGAAAAAGATATTAAGAAACTCAAAAATTTTTTGAAGTAATGTCTGTGTATTTATGAGACTAATCGAAAAGGAAATTTGGATATGGAAAAACACAGCCCATCAAATATTATTTAAAGATTTAGGTAAATGGAAATTTTGTGCGCGTTTTTGCCACAAAGTTGAATAGGCTATCTAAAAGATGAAAAGTAAAAGAATGCGACACGAAAATCATCAAAAGAGAAATTAAGTTTTAGAGAAAAATATATTTAAAAATGTTTGACTGTTTTCTTCTCAAGGTGCATCCACACCAAAACGAACGCAGGTAATGGTACCTGCAAAAGTTCGTTCGTTCGCAAGCGTTCGCTATGGTGTGGATGTACCTTTAAAAGATCAGATGGTGAACACGTGAGAATTATATTCGAGGAGTTCAACTGGAATCACCAGAACTACGTTTTTGGAAAAAACTGTCATGGTACAATCATCCATACAGTTTTCCAAACTAAAATTGAGGATGAAGAGAAATCATTTCAATATCATTCTGTCCTTCAAAAATGCATTGATCGATATACAAAAGGCAATTTTGTTCAGTGGATATAAAAAATAATCGACAAATTTGTGCAATAATTCATTATTTTGTTGACTCCTTGATTCGTTTTGTTCAAGAATAAAAATCCATACAATTATACGTCTCAAATTTTTTGAAATCTTATAATTACCAACCTGAATTCACTCTCTCGTACAAAAGTTTTAATCTTCTAATTCTATCTAAAATTTTAGTAACGACTTTGCAAATTGATTTTTAGGGTCTTTCAGTCCGAGGTATCTATTTTCCCTTCACATATATGATATATCGGTGGAATATTATGCTTGTTTAGATGTTTGTACCGTTTTGAAGAAGACATTGGCTAGTCATATACTCGTAACAAGTGAAGTCGATTTTACCATTGTTAATTTCTCTATCGACTTCAAACTGCCATGTCTAAATATTTTTCATGGCGGTTTAGTTTTGCTTCAGTTACTTTATTGGGAGATGAATGAAACTATGAGCATAGAAAACACTACAATAGACCGATAATCTAAAGCTAGTTCACATAATAAGGTGTCCAACAATCTATCGCCGCCATATTTAGTTGAAAATTTTGAGCCATCTGTATTACTATTTTCAAAATTCATACAATTTAAATTCTTATTTAAATGAAATATATATTTTATCTTAAAAATTTGGTGAAATACTATTTGGAAATACTATTCCAATAACAGAACCATTTATTATAATTATTTCGATAAGGTAATATGTACATATGTATGCATATAAAAATATTTCTTCTATAAATAAATATATGTATAGATTTCTATATCAAATATATGTTTAAGTTTGAATTTATTTTTTATACCCTGTATTTCGAAGTTTTTTATGAGAAACCCTTCTGGGCGTTGCATACATACATAAGCATGTTTCGGTTTTATCCTGACTCTGTAGAACGCGAAAAATTTTTCCAATCACAATACCACAAACATTTCTGAATGCAAGTACAAATTTTAGCCAAGTTAAAGTTTATATAGTCAACTCAAACTATGTATGCATGTATGAAATCAGAGTCGCACATAAACAAGTCTGCTGAGTACAAATCTGCTGGTTGTTTGTTAAAAAGAAGCAAAGGTAAAATAATCATGCTTAAAACTTATTTTTATTTTATATGTTTGAAATAACAAAGCACCGAAGTAAGGAGAGGCGTTTAATGGACGCATGTCCTTACAACACGACTTGGGTTGTCATGCATAGTCGCCGCTCCGTTTTGAACACGTGCAAGCCTACGGGGTATGATATCATCAACGAAGCATTTACACATTGAAGGCGTTGAGGAACGAAGGCAATGAAACTCAACTCTAAATTAAATTCAAACTTAAATTGGATATGGATGAAATGAAAAAATTCCTTAACGACGCAATATCTTTCCATGTCGTTTCGATCGCTTTTTCGAGCGAGAACATGTTTCAAACTTTAACTGAAAACATAAAACTGACGATGCTCATTACTCCTATCTCCATTTTTCTTTTTGCTTCCGAAGAGATCGAATTAAATAGCAAGCAACATAATAATAAAAAGTTTGGTCTAAACTTTCTACGGTTTCGATTTTATTAATTTTTGGTTTTTGTATGTGCATGGATACAAGCACATATGTATGTATATACATATCTTACTAGGAACGCTACATAATTATTTAATAAGGTTACGTATTCGTCGACACTAACTTATGATTCGCCAGTTCAATATTTTTACTCTTACATTTCGTAAAGTTATACTATTCCGAATACTTAGGTTTTCTTTTAAGACTTTAGACTACATTTTGTTATATTATTCTTAAAATATACTTATGAACACTTGGTATTCTGATTTAGATATACCAGGTACTCGCCGTTTTCGGTACATTTTTGAAAATAAAGTTTATATATTGAAAATTAATTTTAATAAAATATGGATTAGCCATAATTATTTACGATCGCTTGCCATTTTACAGGTAGCTTCATAGTCCCATTGGTATTGAATTGATGTTGTATATCCATGAAAACCTTGGCCAACTGATTTTTAGCAGCCTTTCGTTCCCTTGTTTTTCACCTATAAAATAGTTTTGCAGAGACCGAAATAAATGGTAGTGAGAAGACGGAAGGTCTGAACTGGATGATAGATATACCAAAGCTTCCCAATCAAGTTTCGTACATTTGTACCGAGTTTTCAAAGTTACGTGTGGCCTGTCATTGTCGTGATGGAACACAACTCTTTTTTTGTTGACAAATTTTGGTTGGTTTCTCTTGATTGTTTCGTTCAAGAGCTCGACTTAAAAGTAGCAGAGAATCGAATTAACTGTTGCACATGGAGTAACGCATAATAGACAGTTCCTTTCTAATCCCATCAAGCACTCGACATAACCTTGTTTGCTGTCAATTCAGGCTTTAAAGTTATTTCGGCATTTGGTTCCATATTTTCGTTTGAATCTGTTTTTCATCGCCCGTAATTGTTTTCTTCAAAAATTGTTTTATTTCATTGCGTTCCAGCAGCGTAAATCAGTAATCATATTTCTTTGCGTTAATTTATGTGGTACCTAAAAATCGAGCGTCTTTGTGTAGACTGTTCCAATTAATTTCAATATTTCATGCGGTTAATGTTTAATGCTTCTATTTACTCCTGACAACTTGCATATTGGTCTTGTTCCACTAGTTACAAAATCGCATTAGCGTTTTTAGTGACTGGTCAACCACTCTTGCATCCAGCGTCCACTCACAGGATTCTCACCGCAAATTTTTTTTGCAGCAATGTCACCTTTTTCCATAATAATAAAGTATTTTTTTTTTGCAGCAATGTCACCTTTTTTTATAATAATAAAGTACAATATCGTGCACCTCTTCAAATATTTCATTATTTTAATAATAATATAAACTATTAGAAAAACTTTTTCAAATGCAATTTTACTATATTCTTCTTTACCTTAGTTGAAAGAAGACTAGTTGTCACCAAAAATAATGATATCAGGATAAAAGAAAATAAAGAACAAATCTTAAAGCACAGACATAGGCATCATATAATTTTTATGAGATATAATGAGTTCTTACACAACGTCTCCCAAAAGACCTAAAAATACTATCTGCAAACAGGTGCTATTTTGAACTGCAATATTACTTCAAGAGCAAAGTCTATTAGGTTTTAAAAGTTTTATAAAAAACTCTCCTTATTCTACGTTGCAGAATACCATCTGGCTTACATATGCTATGCATGTATGCTCATTTGAAATTAAATTGTTAAATTAATTCTGAAAAATATTTGGTCTACATATATAAATATAAGAGCCTGGAATATAGCAGTGTCAATGTATCCAAGATATAAAAGGACTGGACAATCGTTGGATATGTTCACTTTTGACTTCCATCCTAAATGAATAATGCTAAGGTAGTAAACAGTAAATTAAAAGTATTGGTTTTATTGGGATTGGAATAGATTAGATATTGATTTAAATAGTGGCGCAATCTACAGCAAATAATCTTGCGGACTGGATTGATTTTGATCATATCTCTCAATTTGGAACTATGATAATTGAATCTCATCAGTGTTAATGCTTGTTTATACATTTGTATTAAAGATTTACTCAAACTACTGTTACTCCTACATCAGTTATTGGTTTATTTTAAATATTTTGGTTCTTCGAAATAAAAAGTACTGATTCATGTAGAACATGCACTCCGTATAATTAAACAACATTAAAAAATAACTTTTGTTTCACTTCATGTGTAAGCAAATCGAGTTACCATATACATATAACATAAATACGACTCAAGATTACAATATATGTATAAACTGAAATTGAATAAAACCAAAAAATAAAATGTGAATGGAACTACACACCAATATCAAATAAGTCACTTATTCATTACTCCAGACTAACTTTAGCCCCCACTTCACACATTTTTTTCATTATTGTTAACATGTTTTCCCCGCACATAAAATATATTTTCTTATCCCTCAACATCTTCAACTGGTTTCAACGAAACTCATGAATACATTTGAACTCGTTAACTTTGACACACCCCAACATTTGTGGGGTTGTTCACAACAGTGGCGTTATATATTTCGGTTCTTACAAGAAGTACCATCGAGAAATGTGCAGAACGCCACTGCTTTAACTTTGCACGTGCACATTTTAAATATTATTCAAATAGAGTTCGGTCTATGTGGGTTTGGTTGGTGGGGGGACTCTTACATACATTTGTATTTATATTTACAAAGTATTTGGGGTTGCTTTTACCATATTAATTTGGATTCCTTTACTTTTTTCCCTAAGGTCAATGATAAGTTTCCTAAAAGATTTTAGTAAATTACAAAGAGTGCAAATACTGCATATTGTAATTAATACGCTCCATAACTAAATACTAGTATATTCAGATACTATTAAATATTATTATATAGCAGACATTGGACTTATGTCCAATGTATAAGAACAAATTCTTTCCTTCGCGATATACACGAAGGACGGAACAGGTGAATTGAATCGATACCAGGAGTTCGAACCGAAAATTGTTTTGGTTTAGTTGAAATATTTATCGGTTCGATTGTTATTTATGCTCCTACGGAAATATTGTTTTTTTCGGTTTTGGATTCAATTCCAAATAAGTTTCTTTTTATTAATTTAATTTAATAATCTTGTTGTCATGGTTAAAATCATGTCTTTTATTATTTTAATCAAACCTCATTAACCAACTTATTTATTATAAAATAAACTACTTTTAAGTTTTAACTGTCATTCTCTACATTTTTAACAACAGAAAAGGAAAGCGCATATACTATGTAGGCAGGTACCGAACTGCCTGTGGTGCTAAATATAAACTACATGTGTGTTATTCGCTTCGGTTTTGGTTTTCACTTCGGCAAAAATATTTATTCCGATTTGAAATCCTCGTTGATACTTTGTATTAGAATAAGTAAATCTGGCTGGCCATAAGCCATACATAGACCTAGTGATCCCTACCGATACCAAAAAAGTTAAGCCTTTATGTAGTCTGCTTAAAGCTGATGTCGATAATCAGAGGTTCCTTAACAAAAGTTACAATAGCTATAATACAATAGCAACAAAAACGCAGCAACAATAGCAACAATAGCAACAAAAGCAACAAAAACGCAGAAAGAAGAGTAATAGTTTTTTCAATGATCACTTCCAGTCTTTCCCTAAATGATATAATAGATACAATTGCTAATGGCTATTTTAAAACATCGGCTCTATGAATAATGGAATAAATTAGGTTGAACTCTGGATACTTAATAGTACCAGATACGTAATTATAAAAACTACTCTCTTGCTTACTATACCTGTTAACTTTATTGCAAATCCATCGCAAGAAAAGGTTCGACTTCGAGTTTAAGAGTTTTTTTGCAATTATATGTAATCTTTAACAATAATGTTATTTGTTCTCTCAACCTTGTTGCACTCTATTTTGTTCGAGTTATAAAAAATTCCAATTATAGAAAATTCGAGTTATGGCCTCTATGGTCTCAAAACGCGTTCCTCGCAATGGCAATTTGAGTCGGGGAAGACGAAAAAGTCACACGGGGTCATATCTGGATAGAACGGTGCTTGGTTCATGATATTGGTGGAGATTTTGGCCAAAAACTGCGGCTTTTTTTAAATGAAATTCAGCTTTTTAGCCACCAGAAGCGAGAAGCGACGCGTTTCAAACCTGAAACATCAGTTAAAATGTGTTCGGCCGATCCATATGAAATACCCAACAACATTGCAATCTCTCTAATCGGTTTTTTCAACACGATCTACTTCGCCAATTCAATGTTTTCTTCAGTAACAGAAATTGTTTGGCGGCTAGGGATCTCATCATGGTCCAAGCTTGTACGACCGTTTTTGAACCTTTTAAACAATTCGTATACTCGTGGTTGCGACACACACAAATCACCAAAGGTCTTTTTTAACATTTTTTAACAGTTTCGGCACACTTGAATCCATTTGCAACACAAAATTTGATCCACGCACGTTGTTCTAATTTTTGATCCATTATAAATATCACCAAATAGACACCAAACAAAAACTAATCGTATGATATGCGTTAAATTTTGACAGAATGTGTATAATAGTGTTGCCAGCGTGAAAATAAAAAAATTAACGATTGGATAAGCGCGGGAATTCAAAAACAGGCCTGCCGTTTTTTTTTGATCAGAAGGTATATTGTTGTATCCACTTGTTTACTTATTTTCACACTTCTTAATATAAATATAACATCAGTTACGAGATGATAAATTACTAAGACAACCACTGTTTTAGTCATTGCTTACCATTATTGCTGAAATATTAATTCTAACAAAATTAGTTAGAAGTTATTAATAATATTTATATTTGAACTTTTCTTACACATAGATAAGGGATTCATTAGTAAATTAGAAATCAATGGAATTAGAGAGCATAGTGAGGATGCTTTCGACTGCTTAGAAAGTTGATTTTAAAAACAATATCTGAGTTACCACCTATTAATTGGTAAGAGACCACAATAGCATCAGATCTGCGTTATCTGGGTGCCAAGGTATATTATATACAATGAATGAATACTGTTAAACTACTAGCGAAACTCGGCTGGATCGTAATCTCTCTTTAGAAAAAAAAGGTGCAGATATGTTTTCGAAATCTCTAAAGTAACTTAATAGTAAGAAAAAAATAGGCCGATCAACAAACCTAAGTTGGTTCACTTACTTAAAATAAAATATGTTTAAACTAATTATTCAAAAAAAGTAGAAGTTTTGTCTAAGAACGTCTAATAGGCTATATGTGACTACTCGAGAATTTTGTTTAAGCTACAATAACGATGAGAAACGGAAAGTGTAAACCGTTTATTATGATAGTGTAAGCTATAAGGGTATATATTCTAGAAATACTATTGGCAGATGGAATAAAGCAAAATAATAGCAATATTATATAGTAAATATATAGAATATTAGTAACGAAGACGGTTTTTAAAATAGGAAAGCTAGAGTTAGGACCTATTGTAAACGGTATTAAATGCGCTAATGTGTGGTTGATAGTTGATAGCCATGATACTCATAAACCATATTTCGTAAAATAGTAGTATAAACAGTCTTGTTTTCGATTTAAAAAAATTATTCGTAGTTTGTAGTGAATTGATCCGCACATATAATCTATACGTATATTGTGTATGCGTTTTTAAATAATTTCAATAAGCACATATATTTTATTAAAATGGTTTTTAGTATTCAGATCTCTCCCATACTACAATATTATTCACTCCCATTAGGTAAATCAATTTCAAAGGCAAACAAAAACAGTTGTTCCGTATTCGATTTAAAATTCTGTTCAAATATTTCGCACAAATGTATATTCCGTTTGATTATTATGTAGCGGCTGTTGCGATTTTTATTTGTTCTACGGTTCTGAAAAGGGCGTGGTGTGGTATGTACGATACTTACACTCTTGAACATATTGGTGAACATGTAAGAAACATTTTTCATGAAGTCCGAATTCCCTTCAAGTAGTAATAATTGCTTTTTCAATGGTTGGTTGTGATGACAGTTGTATAATTGCAACACTAATGAACTGTTCTTAAGCACAATATTTTTTGTAAAGAAATTCACTTTTTTCTAAATTTGTGCTAATTGAGCAAATATGAATAATACTTTTATTAAGAGAATAACTGAATATTGTATTACAGCGACAACAGCGAAATTTATAAAATAATAATCTACTTACATTACCAGCTTTTGCCTGTGGAAATAACAAAGATTAAACATTTTCAGAATTATAGACAGGTATTTTAGATTATATATATGTTTTGTTTATTAAGCTTTCCCAGTGAAGAAAAAAAAACCTGGCACTTGAAATTTTCCGAAATCATCCCTAAAAAATGCAAAGTACAAAAGAATGAAATCAAT
>NW_024032066.1:0-12123 GCF_002237135.1 Teleopsis dalmanni | reverse complement strand
AGGTTTGAATTAAACTTAGACGAATTACCATTGGTAGCTATTGGAAACTCAATTATTAAATATAGTGCATCAGTTAAATGTCTAGGATTTAATTTGAATTCAAAGTTACATGCCTCTGATCATATCAATCATGTCGTTAGGAAATCATTTATTTGCCTCAGATATTTGAATTTATCTGCTAAGTATACCCCTGTCCATGTCCGTGGCTTATTGGTCAAACAACTAATATTGCCTATAATTACTTATGCCGCGTTGGTGTACTGTAAACTTGACTGCGAGTCCCTTGCTAAACTGAGAACTGTAGTAAACTGCAGTACTAGATACGTCTACGGCCTTAAACGTTTTGATCATCTAACAGTTTATAGAAACGCTATACTGGGTTGTGACATTGAGCAGTATTTAAATATTCGAATCTGCCTATTTCTGTTTAAATTGAAAACTACTAAATATCCTAAGTACCTTTATAATTGCTTGCAGCCTATGCGTTCCAACAGATCTCTTCTTTTCATAATTCCAAGATTTAATGTTGTTGCTACCACTAGGTTTTTCTTTATTCATTCAATCCGATTATGGAACGCTTTACCAAGTTCCACCCGAAATGCATGTAATTTAAATGTTAATTTTAATTTAATTTCTATACTTCCTTATCATTATATAATAATATCCAATTTGAAGTTATAGCACACTTATATTTTAACTCAATTTTATTGTATGTTCTAATATTTGTAATTTTCTAAATAAATTATACTTGAATGAATATGTTAAGTCAATTGGGTACTCTTATACTTATTTTAATTTCAATTATTTAACATTTATTTACAACCAAAAAAAAGCTCTTAATAGCCGCAGCTTTCCATTTGTTTTGTTTTTGCTATTATTAATAATATGTTTTAATAATAAATCAGTGGTACGTGAACCTCTCAACAAAAAAGGTGCATTTGGATTTTACTATCTTTATATAAAATCAAAGAACTGAAAAAACTATTAAATTAAATAGTTTTCGATCAGAATATATTGTTAGCTTTTAAGTTAGTTTTTAAGATAGTGCAATAAAAAGCATGTACTTAATGCACTTAATATTATAAAAAAAAAAATATTACGCAAGCTCAAGCGCAAACTCACTCCTTGGAGTTATGAGGAGTATATCAACAGTATGGACAGCTCTAGTAAACGAGGATTTTATAGCAGAGTTCTCGAGAAAATACGAAATGGATGAAAAATCTCGAGTGGCATTACTCCTTTCACAAACCTTGAAAAGCTGTCAACAAGCAAGTACAAAGCTCCAAGACTTATACAAGCTAGGCACCCAACATTTAACCTGGCTTATGGACATTATATCAAACCACTCGAGCGAAGCCTTAAATACGACTTCCGTATCGGCAAAGGCACTTATGACGAGATTGGAGCCAAAGTTGACAGACTTAAGCGAAGATTTTAAAAAAACCAAAAAAAAAATCAGAAGAAGTATTGCTTGTGATACGTTTTTGTTTATTGTAAAAAAACGTAACCAGTGAGTGCTTTAGTTGTTGGTTGATTCTATATATTTGTTTTTTCTATTATCCATGTTTATTAAATAAATGTTCTATGTTCTATTAAATAAATGTGTTGCTTATTGTTTAATATATGTTCAATGTATGTTTCAATTATAATATAAAAATAAAATTCAAAATTCATTTATAAAATTCACTTTTTATTCATTGCTTTTTTTCCTTTAGGTTTGTGTAGTTCGTATATCGATGCCCGCGGCTCGTTGGAACCGAGGATCGTAGGTAATGTCCGTACGATTTGTGGCTAAATATATTTTAATAGGTTTTATATTTTACAGATAATTCCGATGCTGTTTATTTCGGGTGAGTGTTTTATTGTGAAATAAATGAAATATATCTTTTTATTAAAAATAACATTAACTAAGAATAAAAATCTAAAGACTCAGTCTTTAGCGATCATTGAAAGAAACTAGTTATACCTAACTAGTTATAGTTATACCTTTATTGCATTTTTGCAATATGAGCCCCTACCGTCCGTTTGACGATAGTGTTTGCGCTGGCGTGTGAAGACGCCAATTCAGCAAATTCTCACGATATGCTAATGCACACTGTTCCTCCACGAATACCTAACTATACCTAACTGTAAAGATAATTATTAAAATAAACAGTCTTAAAACATAACTAAAATGCTTTGGTCATTTTATTTAATTAATCGGTATACGGAAAAATATCTCTACAAAAATATTTATTACTCGGAATAAGTTTGTAAAATTTACTACTCTATTAAATAAAGTTATGATTTTTTGAAAAAATAAATGTGAACAATTAAAACTGGCAAATAGTTTAACGAACTTCAACAAATTTCGCAAATTAAATATAGTTGGAAACAGGGACCGAAAATAACAGTTATTTTAAAATTTTTTATGAAAAAAAGCAGCAACAAAAAGTTGTCTAAACTCTTATTTAAGTAAATAGTTATCATTCTAATAACTTTTATCCTTAATATTATGCATGCTTTTTATATATGAGCTTTTTAAAATAAAACTCAAAAAATAATAATTAAATTTGATTTTTATTATATTCATCAAAAATAATAATTATTATATGCTTTTTATTTTTTTCGCGCAGAAATAACTCTTAAAATTTGCTTCTTATTTTAAAACGCACAAATAACTGGTATACTTGCGTTATATAATATAAAAAGCAAGAGTATCGCGCAAATTCTGCGCGATATTTTTAAAATGAAAATATAAAATGCAATTTTCATACAAGGTAGTTGTTTTTGCAATTCCATAGAAAATGTTTGAAAAGGTTGGTGCAGGTAAAGATTTAGTTCAGTTTTTTGTTTTTGTATTTTGGATTTATATTTTGTATTTACATTCGTATTTTGTAGGAGAACAAATTTGTATGTAAAATACAAAAACAAAAAACTAAACTAAATCTTTACCTGCACCAACCTTTTCAAACATTTTCTATGGAATTGCAAAAACAACTACCTTGTATGAAAATTGCATTTTATATTTTCATTTTAAAAATATCGCGCAGAATTTGCGCGATACTCTTGCTTTTTATATTATATAACGCAAGTATACCAGTTATTTGTGCGTTTTAAAATAAGAAGCAAATTTTAAGAGTTATTTCTGCGCGAAAAAAATAAAAAGCATATAATAATTATTATTTTTGATGAATATAATAAAAATCAAATTTAATTATTATTTTTTGAGTTTTATTTTAAAAAGCTCATATATAAAAAGCATGCATAATATTAAGGATAAAAGTTATTAGAATGATAACTATTTACTTAAATAAGAGTTTAGACAACTTTTTGTTGCTGCTTTTTTTCATAAAAAATTTTAAAATAACTGTTATTTTCGGTCCCTGTTTCCAACTATATTTAATTTGCGAAATTTGTTGAAGTTCGTTAAACTATTTGCCAGTTTTAATTGTTCACATTTATTTTTTCAAAAAATCATAACTTTATTTAATAGAGTAGTAAATTTTACAAACTTATTCCGAGTAATAAATATTTTTGTAGAGATATTTTTCCGTATACCGATTAATTAAATAAAATGACCAAAGCATTTTAGTTATGTTTTAAGACTGTTTATTTTAATAATTATCTTTACAGTTAGGTATAGTTAGGTATTCGTGGAGGAACAGTGTGCATTAGCATATCGTGAGAATTTGCTGAATTGGCGTCTTCACACGCCAGCGCAAACACTATCGTCAAACGGACGGTAGGGGCTCATATTGCAAAAATGCAATAAAGGTATAACTATAACTAGTTAGGTATAACTAGTTTCTTTCAATGATCGCTAAAGACTGAGTCTTTAGATTTTTATTCTTAGTTAATGTTATTTTTAATAAAAAGATATATTTCATTTATTTCACAATAAAACACTCACCCGAAATAAACAGCATCGGAATTATCTGTAAAATATAAAACCTATTAAAATATATTTAGCCACAAATCGTACGGACATTACCTACGATCCTCGGTTCCAACGAGCCGCGGGCATCGATATACGAACTACACAAACCTAAAGGAAAAAAAGCAATGAATAAAAAGTGAATTTTATAAATGAATTTTGAATTTTATTTTTATATTATAATTGAAACATACATTGAACATATATTAAACAATAAGCAACACATTTATTTAATAGAACATAGAACATTTATTTAATAAACATGGATAATAGAAAAAACAAATATATAGAATCAACCAACAACTAAAGCACTCACTGGTTACGTTTTTTTACAATAAACAAAAACGTATCACAAGCAATACTTCTTCTGATTTTTTTTTTGGTTTTTTTAAAATCTTCGCTTAAGTCTGTCAACTTTGGCTCCAATCTCGTCATAAGTGCCTTTGCCGATACGGAAGTCGTATTTAAGGCTTCGCTCGAGTGGTTTGATATAATGTCCATAAGCCAGGTTAAATGTTGGGTGCCTAGCTTGTATAAGTCTTGGAGCTTTGTACTTGCTTGTTGACAGCTTTTCAAGGTTTGTGAAAGGAGTAATGCCACTCGAGATTTTTCATCCATTTCGTATTTTCTCGAGAACTCTGCTATAAAATCCTCGTTTACTAGAGCTGTCCATACTGTTGATATACTCCTCATAACTCCAAGGAGTGAGTTTGCGCTTGAGCTTGCGTAATATTTTTTTTTTTATAATATTAAGTGCATTAAGTACATGCTTTTTATTGCACTATCTTAAAAACTAACTTAAAAGCTAACAATATATTCTGATCGAAAACTATTTAATTTAATAGTTTTTTCAGTTCTTTGATTTTATATAAAGATAGTAAAATCCAAATGCACCTTTTTTGTTGAGAGGTTCACGTACCACTGATTTATTATTAAAACATATTATTAATAATAGCAAAAACAAAACAAATGGAAAGCTGCGGCTATTAAGAGCTTTTTTTTGGTTGTAAATAAATGTTAAATAATTGAAATTAAAATAAGTATAAGAGTACCCAATTGACTTAACATATTCATTCAAGTATAATTTATTTAGAAAATTACAAATATTAGAACATACAATAAAATTGAGTTAAAATATAAGTGTGCTATAACTTCAAATTGGATATTATTATATAATGATAAGGAAGTATAGAAATTAAATTAAAATTAACATTTAAATTACATGCATTTCGGGTGGAACTTGGTAAAGCGTTCCATAATCGGATTGAATGAATAAAGAAAAACCTAGTGGTAGCAACAACATTAAATCTTGGAATTATGAAAAGAAGAGATCTGTTGGAACGCATAGGCTGCAAGCAATTATAAAGGTACTCAGGATATTTAGTAGTTTTCAATTTAAACAGAAATAGGCAGATTCGAATATTTAAATACTGCTCAATGTCACAACCCAGTATAGCGTTTCTATAAACTGTTAGATGATCAAAACGTTTAAGGCCGTAGACGTATCTAGTACTGCAGTTTACTACAGTTCTCAGTTTAGCAAGGGACTCGCAGTCAAGTTTACAGTACACCAACGCGGCATAAGTAATTATAGGCAATATTAGTTGTTTGACCAATAAGCCACGGACATGGACAGGGGTATACTTAGCAGATAAATTCAAATATCTGAGGCAAATAAATGATTTCCTAACGACATGATTGATATGATCAGAGGCATGTAACTTTGAATTCAAATTAAATCCTAGACATTTAACTGATGCACTATATTTAATAATTGAGTTTCCAATAACTACCGATGGTAATTCGTCTAAGTTTAATTCAAACCTTTCCACGCTTTTGTGTTCGCATGAGCAGCATCAAAACATTCAAGTTTAAATTTAAAATTGATGTTCTGCATATTGCAATTTGTTTATAACTCTTAAATATGCGTAAAGTTTGTAAAGTTTCTTATAACATAAAACTTCTACTTCACCTCACCTATCGTTGCAAAATTCAATATTGTTTTCCATAAATTTCACAAGTACAAGCTTTTGCTGCTCACTTGCTTTTTTGCCTTTTGCCATATCTAAAACATATAAAGAAATAATAATACAAATTTATATATAATCGTTGCTTGCTTACTTGCTTCTGCTTTTTAATAAGTCACCGCGAAATACACGGTGATTAAAATTTGACAAAAGTGTACACTTTTTGACAGATTAGCTCACTATTCACAATTGAGAAATAACAAAATCAAAATGTCAACAAAATTTTGCGTACACTTGAGGAATTGACCCCCAGACACTGACAATAACTCAGTGTTTGGTTAGGCCCGACAATGAAGAAAAGATGAAATGTTATTTCATATTATTTGTTTAGTTACAATTATATATAATATGTAACTGCTCTACACTTTATTCAAAGACTCTCCTGAGTCTTTCGATTTGTCATTTTATATTTTTTATATAATTTGTTGATATCAAGGGACTGGAGTTCGTGATTTACATTACTCTTACTTTCAAGACTATTATTGTTTACAACTATTTTTAGTTGTTTATTTTCCATAATTAATTTTAAAATAATTATTATGGCGATTGCAATTATAGCTATTGAACTTGCTGATACATATTTTTTATTAAAAAAGCTATATTTTTAAGTAAATTGTCTTATAAACAAACTGAACAATTAATGTCCAATCTAATTATATTTGTGTTATATCAACAGTATGCAACCTCTAGATAACAGTATTCTTTTTGTCCTCTATATAAATTCTATGAACTGATATTAGAGCCGGTCCATTAACATTAGGATTAATCAGCAATTCCTGAATACAAAGAAGTATTTATTTAACAGTTACTGATGGACTCCATTCTAGGCGAACTGATAGGCAAACCGATCCAAAAGAGGATATACATTAGGGTGAAAAATCGTGCGAGTTATATTTTAAAAAGTTCAACAAACTAGACGCATTTTATGATAAGACTTCTGTAGTTGACATCAATTTTTTCTAGCAATATTCTTTTTAAATAATCTCTCTACATTTTTAGGATGATAAATATCTAGAATTCACGTGTAGCTATAAAAAGTAGTTTTCGCAATATAATTAAAAAAATATTTTTCTTACCGCACAAAAATAGTGCTGTACGAAATACCTTAAAACTTAGTTATTCCCAGCAGCGCCTGCGACTAGTTTTGAACTAGTGAATTCACTACTATTAGTAGTTTCATCAATGACCGCCATTATGATGGAGCCCTTCAGCGTGTCGCTAAAGGACTTAGTAGTGGTGGCGTTGCCACGAAATTTTGCCTTTTTGGCATCTGGCTTCGAAGCTGACTCATCTAATGAGCGCTGGCGCTTCGGTACAGGTTCCTTTTTGACTTTCTTAGAAGTATCAAGGACCCGTTTGGCCCAGGCTAATCTAGCCTTAAGAGACTCGGACGTAAATGAGACGTTGCCATATCTCTCGAGCAGCCTAGTCGCCGCTTGCCGTTCTTTATAAATTCTCCTGGATGGAGAGCCCGACCATGCAGAGGGGCCAGAACGCGTGGAGATTTCTGGTTTGTTAGGAGGTACCCTGTTATTACCGCTAGAAGTTGCGGTAGGTACCTTGGAACTAGTCGTTCCAGAAGAGCTTGGTTTAACCGAGCTTGATTTTTTTAAATTTTTATTATTTTGGTTCATATTTTAAACCCACGAGTTGCGGAGAAAGGAAAGTCGATATCTGGAGGGCGCCAGATATCCGGAGGTCTCCGTTTAGAGACACACTAACGTAGTGCCATTCATCTCATCGGCACGGGTCGAATAACACCGGAGATTACGGGTTTTATCGAGTTTTCCTCTCTAGATCCATAGTGTTCTGTTGAATCAATGAAGTTATCAACTACAAACAGGTTCACCTCGAGAAGGGTGTGATAAAGTACCACGCACCATGGTCTTGGTAAGGCATAGGCTGATGTTTTGCGCATGACCATACCCTGTTCATTGAGAACACGAACCCTAATGTAATTAAAAATAAATAATTCAATAATTCAACTTTATAAATAATTTAATAATTTCATAACTTAATAATAATTCATTTGAAAAGTATAAAAGTAAAAGTAATAATAACAATGTTAAAAGTAAAAATAAAGTAAAATGATGTAAATTATAAAAATTTATTCATATTAATAATATTAATATTAAAAGTTTAAGTAATATAAATTGTTATTTTTGGGGATTACTAAGGGGATTACGCTGTAGTTTTGAAGCTGCTTTAAAGTGCCTCTTCTTTTGAAGCTGTATGGCCTTTCTTAGCTGGTCTTCACAACTAGGCGATCCTGTACTGTTTGGGATAGCATCTGAAAATGATTATTTAGCCATATAATTAGATATTTTTCTAATAAAACTTATTTACCTAAAAGCACAGAATATAAATTATCATAATCCTTAAGTCGTTTTTTCCCGTAGGTGCCATCCACATTGTACTCTAGAACGACCGATTCATCCAATATATTTTTCAAATTCTTCTCTACAGAAGAATTCAATAATATAGAAATTGTTGGCACCTGTTTATTTAAAGAAATATTTATTGTTTTAATTAATGAAGTACTCGTATGTAGTACAAACAAACACAATAACACTCACATATTGATCCCTTACTTCAACTTTTATATTACTGTTGACTTCCTTTAATGCATCCTCACTCTTTATTGGGAATAGCGACTTTAATGAAGCGATTGATGTCTGTTGCTTCAAGAATGACTTCATTAAAGCCTTATTCTCAGCCATTAATTCAACAATAATTTTATTTTGATCTATAAAAGTAACAAATAAAGGTAATTAAAAATTTAATTAATTTTAAGTTAAATTACTTTCTATCTGATTATGTTGTTGTTTAATCAGATCTTCTAACGATTTGTGATTTTCGCTTATAGTATTTTCAAGCGATTGAATTTTCTTCTCCATCTCTCTTAACCGATGATCGGTAGATGATGTTGCAAGCTTGTCTTTAATGAAAAAAAAAAAAAACAATTTATGCGCTATTGTTATATTAACTGAATTTGTTACTTACATGGAGTTTGAACACATTCAAGTTATGAACTCTTGCGGTTATAATTTCAAAAAAAATAACAAATTGATTGCTGTTTTCAAACTGAATCTTTATTTAATTTTCACTTAAAAGGTAACTTTAATTTTAACTAAAAATGTGCCTAATTGACAATTAATTAGTAATTAATTAAATAATAAATAATAAGCAAAATTATCGATCGCAATAAAATATTGCTGATTACATATTTTAATATTGATAATTACATTTATTGATTTTAATATTGCTGATTAATTTCATTCATCGAAATAATGCTGATTACATATTTTAATATTGATAATTACATTTATTGATTTTAATATTGCTGATTGAATTTGTTCAACTAAATAATGCTGATTACATATTATTACGTTGG
This sequence comes from Teleopsis dalmanni, assembly GCF_002237135.1. Lineage (NCBI taxonomy): Eukaryota > Metazoa > Arthropoda > Insecta > Diptera > Diopsidae > Teleopsis > Teleopsis dalmanni. The sequence goes on along the minus strand of NW_024032066.1, from coordinate 2,786 downwards.
TTACTGCTGTGTTAACTTTCGTTTGTGTACATCGCAGCGCGTTTTAAATTCTTTTCCAATTCCATAATTATAGTGTCCTATTATTTATTAAATTAATTCTATATTATTATATATATAATATTTTAAAATTATTTGCAACAATGTAGCAGGGGTAGCAGTAAAAGAGATGTTTCATCGAAAGTAAGACCAACATATTTAAAATCAATATCTGCTAACATTAATTGATATTCTTCAGTCTCAGGTTCATAGTCCACCAAGCATATTCCTAATGCGGTTGACTCGATGGGTTCCTCATACATGTTTCTGATATTAGAAAACTTCCTACATATAACAAAGTTCTCACCAGTTCGTAGAAACCTTTCTATTCTAACGGGAATGGAATTCTTAAGACAGCAAGAATGGACAGTTTGATTCCATTTTCTTTCGATTCATCAAAATATATATCCTCCCTTATTTTATTACTAATTTGCTGCAGAATTTGAGTTGGTTTTCTTACATATTTTTTTTTGATTTCTGCAAAAAGTTTTCAAATGCGTACGATGAGTTGTTCGATGGGACACCCAACACTTCTACACTTTCTTTAATATGAAGTAAGTTATGTACATTGTTTGAGACACTATTTTCACCAAACAAAATTGAAAAATTTTCAACGAATAATTTCATCATATTCTGCGCAATCCCCAGATTTTTAGAGTAATGCTTTGGGCAGCACATCAACCTGTATGCGCAATGGAGCAGCAAAAATTCGTAGAATAAGTCATCTTATTTTTTAAAACGCAAATGCCAGTATATAACGGAAACTCTCTGAACTCAGTTGCTTTCCAGTTTGCAATTTCATCAAGGGATCTTGGCTTACGAACAAAGTCTTTAGGGATACACTTGTTTAGAGAAATTAATTTCTCTGATATTGCATTTTTAAATTGGCACCTCATTTTTAATTCCACTTTGTTATTAATAATGCGAACAAGAAACTTTCGCATTACTCCTAAATCTATTAAATGCATACAATCTAAAGGTTGTTGTGATATCATTTTAATATTAAGTTTTTCAAGTGGAGACTCTTTGTTCAAATAACTTTCGACGTGATGTTCTGGAAATTTTCTAAGGGAAAAGTCTTCATCAGATATTATATTTCCACGCGATTTAACTCATCCCCACGTACCAGTCATTTCACTAGTTCCTTTGGACTACTTCGTGTACTATTGCCTAGCGACAATTGTCTCCTAAGGAACTGCTGGGTTTTGATTAAGATAGATTTTATTCACACATATAATTTTTACACATACAAAATTTCTTATACATTATTCTTCGGAATCAGACAATATGCGAAATTTGTTTTGGTAAGCTGGTTCAAAATAGCTTTCGTCACTCGTAGATATTACCTCGCACTCCTTTAAATTTGGATTTTTTTGAGTTACCGTGTAGTTGGTGATTAGTTTCAGCGACCACTGTTTTTTTCACTAGACACCGAGATGTATATTCTCGGTAACCAGATACACAAGACTAAAGCCTTTTTTGAAATTCTGAAGTTCTTTTAGAATTAAAATCGTTCTCAAGAAAATGACTTTCTAATTTATGACAAAGTTTGAGTCCTGCATAGATTTTAACTGATGTAATTGTTTCGGGTTCTCCTTGCTGATCAGTAATATCCGTTACATAATTTATGCTAGTTAAGTGTAATGGTAAAGTGCCATTATACAGGGTATATGATAGAGGATATTACCTTTCATCATGAAAAACTCACAAAAAAAAATTTTATGACTGGCCTGTTGACAAAATCTATAGAATTTTTCACACGACAGTAATTGGTTTAAGAAAAAATTTTATATATTCTATGTACTTTTTCTGAAATTTTATAAAAAATACGGTATGAACTTTTATGAAATATTTTCGTAAAATGTCGTGTACAGATTTGGTTCAATGTGATAACCTTCATTGATACCAGTCTGGCTAAGATGTATTTTATTTCATTAATAGATGGATGAGTGTTGAGACCTGACATGTACATTATTCTAAAAAAATGTATTTCCTAAAGTGTTTTGGTTTGGTTTTCCAGGTGAGAAATTTTCGGATAATTATAGTATGGAATTAAGAGTATAAACTAAACCATCAAAACATTTATAATGATTATTTTTAACAGGGAGAACAGTTGTAAGGAAATTGACATATCTTTGATATCGATCACGCTTTCCATCATCTTTTCTAAAAAATGGACGTTTATGGACATTATTTATTTATATAATATTAAATATATATTTCATAATATATATCTAATGTACTTTTGTTTTAAATTATTAAATAAAAAATACTTTATTATTTTTAAATAATAAAGTTTTAATTAAATTGTTAATTAAAAATACACTTGGAACTACGCGAAGTAAACAAACGAAACCCCGGCGAAATCAAAAAAAAAAGCATGCAAACATGAAAATACACAAGAAGTACAAAATATAACACGAATAGTTCAACTTTTACGGCGAAGTTCTTTTGTTCTCCACACACCGTACGTGTATCGTCACATTACAAATTTCTTTTATTAAATAATATTCCTTTATTAATTTATTAGATTTAATAAATTTATTAAAAACTCAAAAAATTTACGAAATTGATGCGCACCGAAAATCTAAACGCTCCGCACTTAAATACAAATTAATAATTTCTAATGCGTGTAATGTTTTTTAAAAATATTTTATTTTATTTAATTAAATATACAGTGGCTCACAGCTTATTTGATGCAAGCAAAAATTTTTTGAAAAATGTTGTTTATTTCAAAATATTTTGCAAAA
>NW_024032065.1:0-12125 GCF_002237135.1 Teleopsis dalmanni | reverse complement strand
AAAAGCTTCTCCATGTGGGAGGTTAGCAAGTGGGAATTGGACGAAACTTGCTCAGCTGTACTTCCCTTCTTCAAAGCATCGGCATAAGAAATTGAAGGCTGCACTTTAGAACTGACCGTAGAAATTGGTGTGGAGACATTCTTTTTCTTCAGCATTTGCGGAGCGCAAGGGCATCCTCTATAGTTGGCTGGGTGGCCACCACCACAGTTCGAACAAATCGGGGCAACATCGCGTGGTTTTGTACATTGTTGGTGATGGTGTGAGCCCTCACACTTAACACACTTTGGTGTGGCTCTACAGTTAGTAGCGACATGCCCGAACTGTTGACAGTTATGACATTGTGGGGGACCTTTTAGAGGGCGCTGGGCTTCAATAATCACCTTTAAATGACAAATACTGGAAACATTATATATGTTCTTCTGGTCAGCTGGCAGTCTGATTTTAACTAAATTGCTGGCAGCTTGTCTAGTTTTCAAAAAATGGCATTCAAAGATACTAAATCCTTGGCCTGCAAGATCTTCTTTAATATCATCTATACTCTGACCCTCTAAACCTCTAATTATTATATTGAGGTGTTTTTCGTCAGGAAGAAAGTGGGTGTGAAATGGCTCACTAATCTCATTTAGATATCTTGTTATCTTGCGATGGTCATCTATGGTGGCAGGAGTTATTTGTATGCCCAAACGGACCTTCTTTGCCTCGCTAAAATTAATGTTTCTTGTTAAAAATTGCTTGACTAAAGAGTTCCACGTGTTGGTTCGACGGAGTACAATAGGTACAACTTTGCCTACTTTCTTATTTGAGGTTACAGGTTGTAAAAGATTTCGATTCGTTATATTGTCAGAAACAATACCATTAGTATGAATGTTTTCAGGCGTAGAGATCCGCTTAGGAGTTGGGAATTGAGAATTTCCTGTTGAAATTGACTTGACTGCTGTTGAATTTGGTGCTGTTTTAGGAAGTCTTTTCTTTACAACTGATTTCACCTGTTTGGTCGATTTGACTTTTGGATTATATTTCGGGAAATCAATTTCAGTATCTTCAATCTTAAAAGGGTCAGGCTCCGCAACAGAAATTTCTATCTCCATTTCTTCCTCATTAGAGCCAGCGGAGTCATGGGGGGAGCTAACTGGAGAAGGCGGTGAAACTTTCTTCCTTTTATTATTATTTAATTGATTACCAGTAGCTACTGGGTTTTTTAGCTTCAATTGTTTTTCCAAATCAGAATACCGGTCCTGGAGCATTTGAAATTGCTGCCTAAGTTTGATATAGTTGGCTTGTAGAATTTCATTGAATTTTTTAAGTTCAAAGAGTTCCTTCACACTGATATTGACCATTTCAGTTGAGATTTCACAATTAGCCTGTAGAGGGATATCAGGGGGCTCTGATATATCTACTTCATTAACCTTTTCAGACATGTTCTATTTCAGTAGCATATATTTTTCGATATTTGAATTGATTAAAATTTCATTGAAAAGTTTTGTATGTAATTCTTCTAAGTTTAAAACAATTTGAACAATTATAATTTTATAAGCTTTGTGAAACCAGCTTTTTATATATTAATAAAAATCATTTTTGTTATGATATAAAACAATTTATTTTATAAATAAGTAGTAATTGAAGTGAATTTAAAAGCAAATGTTGTTTTAATCAATATCGGTAAATGAAATAAGTGCATATTATTTTTATACAATGTAAAAGTTTAAGGAAAATAATTACATAGAAATTACAAAAATTATTGAAAAACCTTAAAAGAAATTAATTTATATACCATATATATCGTATATAAATGATATATAATGGTTAAAAATACATATAAAAGCACCACAACATCAAAGAAAATTTCCATAAACTCAAATAATTTAGAGTTTCATTTGTTTCAAATACATTTTTTTTCTTAAAAGTTTCAACCAAAAACAAAGAACATACATATATATCTCGAAAAGACAGATTCTTTCCATATGGGCGAAAGAGATTGCAGACCAAATAGTGAAAGGCGTACGTGAATAAGGCGCGAATTAGCTGTTTATACCAAAGCAGCTTAACTTTGCAGTTGAGCTGGTTGTGTAATTATTTATATTTTTAACGTCTAATCAATGAAATAAATGGAATTGTCTAAGCGGCTTGTTATGATTGCAGTCACGTCATGGCAATTGTTGTTGCTTTTAATGCAAAATGAAGTGAGATGCTAGTGTCAAATTTTCATTTTGTATTGAAAGCAACAACAGAGTGTTGGAAGGCTTTCCTTCGACACCGTATGGTTCGAAGGTCTGATGCACAAACTATGCCACTTCGGCTTCCTTACAACACTCTGTAGTGTTATCCACCAGTTCCTTTCTAATAGATCCTTCGACAGATAAGTTCGAGAATACTTCGTAAAACCGAATACGAACAGCACTACTATAGAATACTTTGAAAACCTTTCTGTTTTTAAAGAATCCTTATTATTCCATTAGCAATATATATTATGGACACATAATTAAGAAAATATTGGAAAAAGTGTACATAACCTTCTTAAAATTTATTATATAAAGAAATATTAGGGGTATTCAGGATGTCTGTGCATCCTTGCAAACTCAAATAATCGAGAACACACGTTGTGCATATTAGTCTTGAAAATATTTAGAACAGATGATTTTTGTTTACATATTTATTTGCTTGTAAAATATAACCCAGATTCGATAATTTGGCATATAATAATTTCCACTAATGCCAAAAACAAGTGAAAAGCAGAATGCATTGACATTGTCCGACATTGTTGGACGTAAAGTAAATAAAAAAAGAAACAATTGCACAAAATCATAAAATTACAAAATAACAAAATCAAACCAAACTTAACAGTTTCGCTGAAGTATAGAGTCTTGAAAATCAAATATGCAAGAGGTAATTGGTGTTAAAAATATTGTCTTGAATATTGTCTTGCAAATCAAGTGCAGAATTATAAGAAAAGAAATTGTTTTTGTAAAATCAAATAAATTTGTACATGCAACGATGCACAGACATCTTGAATACACCTATTGTACATTTTTTTTTTTATAGTTTTATAGTCTGTAAATAAACAGTTTTAAAATGCCTTATTTTAATTTCTGTTTGAAGTCTAGCACTAAATCCATTTTAATTTACATAATCCTAACCTCATATAAGAAAAAATTTTACAACATTTTGTTCTAAAAGCCTAATGTGGAAGTTGTTTGTCCGAATATTATTATGTACAATATACACTATTAAACATGTCATTTCAATATCAAAGAACATATTTATTGCCACCACTGTAAATGACAGTTGTCAAATGACAAATAAAAAACAAATAAAGTAAATGGGAGAAATTACTTAAATTTAAAAGTAAAGTAAATTATTTATAATCTAACAATATCAACTTACAATGAATTTATAAGATAAATTGACAATGTAAATTTAAAATGAAATCAGTTGCACTTAACAACAAAACTGATCTAAAAGTTAAATAAAATTAATCAGTAACAATTAAAAAGATTAATACGACGTACATATATCATTTGAAAGAAATTATTACTGGAAAAATTAAACAAGTGGCAGAGAGATGAATCGATTTTTGGTGATTATATAGTTGGCATCTTGGAGAGTGATGAAATCCATGAGAAAAAAGCACGAAAAATATAACCTGTTAACAAGGCACTCCAATATACAGAGGAAGAGCGTCAGATACGTAAACAAATATTAGCACATTACTCAAAGGTGATACCAACAAAATATTTAAATTGTGAAATTATTGAGAAAGTAGGATTATAATATGTAAAAAAGGCACAAAGTTCTAATAGTTGACGTATTGATTGTATAGTGATTTGAAAGATTAATAACCTCCATTACGAATATTGAAACTCCAGCAAGAAAATTCCAGCAATATTAGTCTATAAATTTCATTGTTAACTATAATCGTCAGTTGATTAAGTTTAATTAAGATATTAACAAATAAAAGTGTTAACTGAAATAGGCCAACGATTCTATTGTATTATCTGTTGTTGTTGCTACTGCTGTATCCAAATGCCCATTTCACAGCAAACACACAAAAGGTTGACAAGACTTGGTATATGGAATGAGATGAAGAAGAAAATATAAAAACACGATGTAGGTACCGGTATGAAAGTTGTATTTAACATGGGTCCAGGTGAAATGCCTACACTTGTCTATAGCAGTTTTGTAACTTCAAAATATCTTGATATTATTAATAAATTTAAATTTTGTTATTACTAGAGAGCACCTAGTCTAAGTTTAATAAGAATTAAGCTGTTTTTATATTTTTCACATATATGTAAGTTTTGTGTAATATAGTAAAGTTAGTACCTTTTAGGTACTAAAAAGATATCGGAAAACATATTCCCTATGAGTTGAATAATATAAAACTTTATTTGAATAATCCGATATTATCCAACATAACATATCTGCTTCAACATAAAAGAGTCTGTCTGTTTTCGAGGGATAAAAATGAGAACATTTGTAAAAATATTCAAAGTCAGTTCTTTATCAATTCAAATACTGAAAAACGGAAGAACTGACAATATGATATATATAAATATTAATATATTTTCTATATTTCACCCTTAAGTTCCTCTGGAATGAATCACATACCATATTTACTTAACATGAACCTCTGCCAAACAAATTGGTGTTATGCGAGTACCACACTGTCTACATATTCTATTATTGAAGTTTTTACTTCATTATAAACTCAATTAATGAGCAGCGATAAGAATAATTTCTAAATAAAATGAATAGTTCTGTGTCAATCGCAGAACTATAAGTATAATAGTGTAAAAGTATAATATATGCATATGTTTACGGTTATATGAACTCAAATTGAAAATATATAATTTCAATCATTATCACAAAGTATATACCGAATTAGTCTTGTTAAATAATAAAAATAATGTAGCTTATTATTTATTATTTAAATGAATAATAAATGAATACTGAGCACAAATAGTGCTCTAAACAATATAAGAAATAGGTGTGAAAACAGTCTAATGTGTATACCATAAAGATTCTATCTCTTTATATTATTTACCCTCCTTTTTATTCACCTAAGCTACTACCTAGCCACACCTAAGTATCTATATAAAATCATGATTGTAATAATTTCATTAACTATTTAAACTCAAACTAATTTTTAATTAAAAAGAAGTCAATAAAATATTAATTTATACTTATAGATAATGTTGCTTGTAAATCCTACCAAAGCTGTTACTGTACCATATACAATTTGGAATATCATGACATCACGCGGCTTATTGCTTATTGCTTACAGCTGATTAGGTCTATTAAATTATGCGATATGGAGTCAATGTCGTCACTAAAATACTAGACCTGTCGGATTCTGTATCTGATGTTTTTTTTTCGCATTTCATACGAATTACTAGTGCGATGGATGTTAAAAAACTCATTGATGAAATCGAAATTTATTTGACAAAATGTATGCGATAAAAAGAAGGAAATTATTTTTAATCCATTTAAATGTGGGCTTAAAATTTCGAATTTAGATAAAAAAGACTTAAATGGAAAGTAATATTAACGGGAAGTTTAACCAAATATGCACCTATCCAAGAAGAAAAGTTTATGCAAGGCGAATACATGTTACAACCTCTCTAATGACAAATGAAGAGTGATTGTGAAAATAAAAAAGAACAATTTAATTTACAAAGGAAAAATGTACCTATATTTGTATTTTAAAATTTATATACAATATAACAATATTTATGTCTCATTTAGATATAACTGAACGACATTACTTAGGATATTTTCTTAATAAAATAGAATACTAGAACAAGGAAAGTCACCAATGTTGCAAATTTTATTGTCCATTAAACTAGGGTTCTATCAATTCTGGAAAATAGTTTCATCGCTTATTATGGATTGTAGAAAGTAAAAATCTTTTCTATTATAAAAAGTATAACCGAATGTGAAGCAATTTTTCGTTAAATACATATGGTATTTTGAAGTTATCCTTTAATTTTTAATTGAACACTTTATTTATAAGTTTCTTATAAAATTGAGCGATTCTCCAAAATTAAACGAATGTAGATTTAAAGATAATTACGACGAAAATTACGAAGAAAACTGTTTTGCTAATGCAAAGGTTTTTAAATAGTACCAAATTATAAGAAAAATATTTTGTTTTTAAATTGATTATTAATTATTTTATAATTGAAATCATGACATAACAATTAAAAAATTATAAAATGTAACTGACAGGTTTCGAACAGTAGTGAATTGTAAAAACGAAATTTTTAGTTAATTGAATTTTTAGCTGACCATACAGCTGTTTCGAGTAATGGCTGTTTCTAGCGAATACCCCATCCTTGTAAATATTTCCTTCTCCTTCCTTCTCATTTTCCCTTCCTCCTCAATGCATTAGGCAAATCTGCTACGCAGATGATTGTCTCATCTGCATGAGGTCCAACTTCCCCAGTTGAAACTACATTGAGCTTAACAATTACCTTAGGACTCTCTCTGTTTACTACGTTACTACGGTAAGTGGAAGATTAAGATCAATGCCCTAAGAGGTTCCGTCTTCACGACAGCCCTTATGGGCCAGTGTGCTGATCGCGTTTGGACCATTAAAACCTCAGAATAAACTGTCGTATAAAAGGTGTGCTTTGGATACTGTCAAGATATCGGAAAATATAAGTCCGAGTGCAGTGCTGTTCGAAGACTTTTATGATTTTTATATGTGCGGGAGAAATTTTTTTGTACCTGTGGAGATTTTTTTTATTTTTGTAAATTTTCGTGAATTTAAAATTGTAAATGAAAGGTACTGAAGGAGATTAAATAAAAAGATTCAAGATTTTTAACAATTAAAAACAATACATATCCTTGTTTAAATAGTGGTAATAAATTAACATATCAATGAAATACGTGTGATGAAATTAATCGAGCATAGGTGTTCCAACACTCATTTATAATAATTCCAACAATCATCTGCAATACTAAAAAGTTGGACTATATGAATAACGGCAGCTTTATACACCGTTAAAATAATGAAATACCGAGACGGTGGACAGGTATTTAAAAAGTGACCGCGAGTAACGGAGAAGATAACCGAGTCCACATTTGAAAAGATCTTATAAGCAGTACAATTCCTACATATTTTATTATTATATTAAAAAAAATTTGATTTTAAATTTAAAATTTATAAGAAAAATTTTGTTTTGAGGAGAAATCTTGAACACAATAATACGAATCAATTAAAAATTTATACATATAGTTACATATTAGCATTGATGCTAATATTCCTCTACTTATTTACCCCACTGTACCCAAAAATTCAAATAATAAATTTCATAATTTATTAGGGTCACTCAATTCTGTAAATCTCAAAAAGTTATACAGTATTTAAAAATAATATCATTTCAAAAAATCCAAAAATCTATACAGCATTCAAGTATAGTAATATTTCATACTTTAGCATTTTCTTGCTACACTTAACATTCCAATGCAATATAAACAAAACCCTAATAAACGCACTTGGGACAGTAAGTAGCCACAGCAGGAAACGCTACTATAAACATTTAAGAAGATACACGCATCTATCTATCGCGTGATCATCTTCTTAAGAATTCATGACACACATAAAATTGTTTGAAGTTAAAATTGTTTGAAGTTAAAAATTGTTTAAAGTTAAAAAATTATAAAATATCTAAAATTTATTTGAAGTTTGAAATTTATTAAAAATTTACTAAAAATTTATTAAAAGTTGATACAAAGAAGTTGATACTAAAATTTATTAAAAGTTTATTAAAAGTTGATACAAAGAAGTTGATACTAAAATTTATTAAAAATTTATTAAAAGTTGATACAAAGAAGTTGATACTAAAAAATTATTAAAAGTTGATACAAAGAAGTTGATACTAAAATTTATTAAAAAATTTGTGAAATATCTAAAATTGTTTGAATTAAAAAAATTGTGAAATATCTAAAATTGTTTAAAATTAAAAATTTATTAAATATCTAAAAATTGTTTAAAGTTAAAAATTTATGAAATATCTAAAATGGTTTGAATTAAAAATTTATGAAATATCTAAAAATTGTTTAAAGTTAAAAAATTATGAAATATCTAAAAATTTATTTTTTGTTTTAATTTTTGAGTCGTTACTTCGAAAATGTTTAAATGCGGTTATTTTTTGTTTTTTAAAAATATACTAACTTTTATTTCGAAAGTTTTTTTTTTTTGTGTATCTCTACACGTGTTTCGGCAAATTCGCTTTTGTCTTCATCAGGAGAATTCCTAATATTAAAACATCTAGCAATCTTATAATCTATTTATACCATAAACATGTTATTTTTAATACTAAACTTAATATTAATCTTAATTTTAATAAATCTTAAGGTTATTGTCCTTGCGGGTGACAGGTAAGAAATGGTGGCGGGGGTTGGTCTGGTGTTGTTTTTATTTTACATACAGGTAGTTAGGTCGACGGGTTGTCGGTTTTTTGGGATGTATCTAAAAAGGCACGATGACACGTTGCCTTTGTCGCCGTTGAGTAAAGTTGTAGTATGATGTTTGTGTATTTCGACGCTTTCTGCCGTTTCTAATTTCCAGCTATCCTTTACATTTTTGATTATTTGGGCGTTATCCCTGTTGATGTGGTGATTTTCCTTTACTATATGTCTGGCGACATTTGATTTTATGTGGGGGTTCATTTTCTTTGGTGCTTCTCTTGCTTCCTTCAGGTGTTCTTCAAGTCTTACTGATAAGGGTCTTTTGGTTTGTCCGATGTATATTTTGTTGCAGGAGCCATACTCTATTTTGTATACTTCGCATTTTTCGAATGTGTAAAATAAAAACAACACCAGACCAACCCCCGCCACCATTTCTTACCTGTCACCCCCAAGGACAATAACCTTAAGATTTATTAAAATTAAGATTAATATTAATGTTAGTATTAAAAATAACATGTTTATGGTATAAATAGTTTGTAAGATTGCTAGATGTTTTAATATTAGGAATTCTCCTGATGAAGGCAAAAGCGAATTTGCCGAAACACGTGTAGAGATACACAAAAAAAAAACTTTCGAAATAAAAGTTAGTATATTTTTAAAAAACAAAAAATAACCGCATTATCTAAAAATTGTTTAAAGTTAAAAATTTATTAAAATACTGAAAATTGTTAGTTACAAAAAGAACTAAAATTAACAATAAAGAAAAATTTCGAACCAATGTTAATGTTTGTGTTTTATTTTAAAATTACGCGTGCATAGAACAAAACTATATAGAAAAGAAATTTAAATAATTAAAAACATATTTTTTTGTTATGATATAAAACAATTTATTTTATAAATAAGTAGTAATTGAAGTGAATTTAAAAGCAAATGTTGTTTTAATTAATATCGGTAAATGAAATAAGTGCATATTATTTTTATACAATGTAAAAGTTTAAGGAAAATAATTACATAGAAATTACAAAAATTATTGAAAAACCTTAAAAGAAATTAATTTATATACCATATATATGGTATATAAATGATATATAATGGTTAAAAATACATATAAAAGCACCACAACATCAAAGAAAATTTCCATAAACTCAAATAATTTAGAGTTTCATTTGTTTCAAATACATTTTTTTTCTTAAAAGTTTCAACCAAAAACAAAGAACATACATATATATCTCGAAAAGACAGATTCTTTCCATATGGGCGAAAGAGATTGCAGACCAAATAGTGAAAGGCGTACGTGAATAAGGCGCGAATTAGCTGTTTATGGCAAACCAGCTTAACTTTGCAGTTGAGCTGGTTGTGTAATTATTTATATTTTTAACGTCTAATCAATGAAATAAATGGAATTGTCTAAGCGGCTTGTTATGATTGCAGTCACGTCATGGCAATTGTTGTTGCTTTTAATGCAAAATGAAGTGAGATGCTAGTGTCAAATTTTCATTTTGTATTGAAAGCAACAACAGAGTGTTGGAAGGCTTTCCTTCGACACCGTATGGTTCGAAGGTCTGATGCACAAACTATGCCACTTCGGCTTCCTTACAACACTCTGTAGTGTTATCCACCAGTTCCTTTCTAATAGATCCTTCGACAGATAAGTTCGAGAATACTTCGTAAAACCGAATACGAACAGCACTACTATAGAATACTATTTGTTTCATAAAAAAATGTTTGAAAACCTTTCTGTTTTTAAAGAATCCTTATTATTCCATTAGCAATATATATTATGGACACATAATTAAGAAAATATTGGAAAAAGTGTACATAACCTTCTTAAAATTTATTATATAAAGAAATATTAGGGGTATTCAGGATGTCTGTGCATCCTTGCAAACTCAAATAATCGAGAACACACGTTGTGCATATTAGTCTTGAAAATATTTAGAACAGATGATTTTTGTTTACATATTTATTTGCTTGTAAAATATAACCCAGATTCGATAATTTAGCATATAATAATTTCCACTAATGCCAAAAACAAGTGAAAAGCAGAATGCATTGACATTGTCCGACATTGTTGGACGTAAAGTAAATAAAAAAAGAAACAATTGCACAAAATCATAAAATTACAAAATAACAAAATCAAAACAAACTTAACAGTTTCGCTGAAGTATAGAGTCTTGAAAATCAAATATGCAAGAGGTAATTGGTGTTAAAAATATTGTCTTGAATATTGTCTTGCAAATCAAGTGCAGAATTATAAGAAAAGAAATTGTTTTTGTAAAATCAAATAAATTTGTACATGCAACGATGCACAGACATCTTGAATACACCTATTGTACATTTTTTTTTTTATAGTTTTATAGTCTGTAAATAAACAGTTTTAAAATGCCTTATTTTAATTTCTGTTTGAAGTCTAGCACTAAATCCATTTTAATTTACATAATCCTAACCTCATATAAGAAAAAATTTTACAACATTTTGTTCTAAAAGCCTAATGTGGAAGTTGTTTGTCCGAATATTATTATGTACAATATACACTATTAAACATGTCATTTCAATATCAAAGAACATATTTATTGCCACCACTGTAAATGACAGTTGTCAAATGACAAATAAAAAACAAATAAAGTAAATGGGAGAAATTACTTAAATTTAAAAGTAAAGTAAATTATTTATAATCTAACAATATCAACTAACAATGAATTTATAAGATAAATTGACAATGTAAATTTAAAATGAAATCAGTTGCACTTAACAACAAAACTGATCTAAAAGTTAAATAAAATTAATCAGTAACAATTAAAAAGATTAATACGACGTACATATATCATTTGAAAGAAATTATTACTGGAAAAATTAAACAAGTGGCAGAGAGATGAATCGATTTTTGGTGATTATATAGTTGGCATCTTGGAGAGTGATGAAATCCATGAGGAAAAAGCACGAAAAATATAACCTGTTAACAAGGCACTCCAATATACAGAGGAAGAGCGTCAGATACGTAAACAAATATTAGCACATTACTCAAAGGTGATACCAACAAAATATTTAAATTGTGAAATTATTGAGAAAGTAGGATTATAATATGTAAAAAAGGCACAAAGTTCTAATAGTTGACGTATTGATTGTATAGTGATTTGAAAGATTAATAACCTCCATTACGAATATTGAAACTCCAGCAAGAAAATTCCAGCAATATTAGTCTATAAATTTCATTGTTAACTATAATCGTCAGTTGATTAAGTTTAATTAAGATATTAACAAATAAAAGTGTTAACTGAAATAGGCCAACGATTCTATTGTATTATCTGTTGTTGTTGCTACTGCTGTATCCAAATGCCCATTTCACAGCAAACACACAAAAGGTTGACAAGACTTGGTATATGGAATGAGATGAAGAAGAAAATATAAAAACACGATGTAGGTACCGGTATGAAAGTTGTATTTAACATGGGTCCAGGTGAAATGCCTACACTTGTCTATAGCAGTTTTGTAACTTCAAAATATCTTGATATTATTAATAAATTTAAATTTTGTTATTACTAGAGAGCACCTAGTCTAAGTTTAATAAGAATTAAGCTGTTTTTATATTTTTCACATATATGTAAGTTTTGTGTAATATAGTAAAGTTAGTACCTTTTAGGTACTAAAAAGATATCGGAAAACATATTCCCTATGAGTTGAATAATATAAAACTTTATTTGAATAATCCGATA
>NW_024032064.1:0-12128 GCF_002237135.1 Teleopsis dalmanni | reverse complement strand
ATACATACTATCTATAATTTATTGCTGCAGCATTGTCAGAGCTGCCCAATCATGGCCCACAGACCTCATGCGACTTGCGCCTAATATTTGTGCGGCCCGTGACGTGTTTCTTATCTACCACAATTAGGCAAATTTTTCTTTGTTTATTTAGGTAAAATTTTATGATTTTATATAATTTAGTACACTTTAGGCTAATTTACTTAATTGACAAAGACTTTAGTATATAGAATTTATATCTTTGTACAAATGGTTCGGAAAACTCGTATCTGTAAATGAAAAAGTGCATTAAGACAATAATTAAAAATAACATACAATATTATTCATATGGCAACAACTAAAGAATTTTCAAATATAAATTAATGAAGAAATAATAGAACTGAATTTAACATTATTTTTTCCGCAAAAAAAGTATTGTATTTATTTTTGCGGCCCACCAACCTATTCAGTGTTTTGTATTAGCTCGGAATGTTATCTGATCTGAACATCCCTGGTGTAAGTTCATGCCTCAAGCGCAATGTTGCATGTTATTATATTCGGTAGCTGTGTCACAGTAAATGAATGAAGTGCCAAAAGATACATCACTTGTACTAAGGGACTAAAATCTTAGGAAACTTTCTTTACCCCAGTCACTCTTCAATTAAGGGAATAGTGGAGATTGTACGTAGCATATATAACTTTTTCGAAATATTAAATTAAATTCACGATTCTGTCTAGGCTATGGGTCATTCTATCTAGACCATAGTCAACGACGTAGACTTAAATGACATTGAACGGTGCTTAAAAGTGTAATCGAAAAATAATATTTTATAATAAAGAGATTTTTCATACCCCACCGCATAACAATACATTTGCCAGAATACATAATCTGTAGGCAGAACTTCAGATTATTTTATTGAAATAATCTTTTTGTTTTGTTCATTTGTTTAACATTATTTATATAAGAAATTTTTCAAACCCTAGATGCTCCGTTTGAATATTTTATTTTCACCCAATGTCAGGGCTTCAACAATATATTCCAACATAAATTTGATCGAAATATAAATTCCACGTGTTTCATTTATGCTAACTTTCGGAATTATACCATGTAAATTACAGAAAAAAATAGACCACATATTTTTTTAGTGGGTGAAATTTAAAGAAAATATAAGTTGTTTACTCTTTCACTTCACTTCACTTCACTTCATGTACATATACATACAAAGTGTATTACTAAACCATTAAGGCGTTGCACCAATCATCGACAAAATTTATTAATAATTAATCTTTAAGTTTATGTATTAATCCACATTAAAATAATTTTACGCCCGCAGCGCTTATTGATTCTTTTATGTATAATGCTAACGAAATATAATGAGAATTATAAAGATTGTCTTGTTAGAACTTTCACTGAATTTTTAACAAACACATTTATAGTTCTCAGTTACTTTAATTAATATTTCAAGCACTTCACGCAACTACTGAAGTTGAATTTGTGAATGTTAATATAAATAATGGATATAGAGGATAAAAATACGGACGATGTTTCTTAGTACGCTCATAGCTTTTTAAAATACTTAAAATTAAAATAAAATACAAATTTCGGAGAAGAGAGCTACGTACAATTTAAAGAAAAATTTATTTTTTATGCATTGCCCACCGCTTTCAATTAAAATTCCATTCAAAAGAAAATAAATGTTTTCGAGCAAAAAAGGTCAAATGAAAAGTTAAAACATCGACTGAAAGAAAACTTGTTTACCTACTGAATTATTATGAATATAAAGAAATATAAATATTTTTTTTATTGCTCACTCTCTAGTTTTAAAAACATTTAAATTTCCATTATTAAGATTTATTTTGTAACGAGTCTCTTGTTTCGCAACTCAGCCACGCATTTTCTCGAATTTCATTTTCATATTTTTATAAAGTAATTTTAAATTATTTTTTGGCTTTTAGTTAAACTTTAAGGCTTATTGAGATCAAAATTGTTTCATGCAGTACTCAGCAAGTTACATTATTGAATACAAATTATTAAAGCAAATATAATACAGAGTTATACGAAAGTTTCTGATAGTAAAACTTAAAGAATACCCACTTGTGTATGGGATTTTGTTCTGATTTTCAGTAATTAAATAATACTTGTAGAATATTGCTTTGGCCTTGTCATTAGAAATGAAATACAATATTATTCAAATATTCTCCACGGTAGTGGGAGTGTTAGTGGTTTTCACTAACACTTCTATCCCTAAAATCCTGAAATACAAGTTAGCAATTGGATGGTATCTGACAAGATACCTTCCAATGGAAGGTATTTTTGGATCATAGTTAGATTTTCTTCAATTTGAATATTAAAACACATCATATCACCCCGTTTAGGAACCCAAAGAAGATAAAATGGGATATTTTTACAAGGGTAAACAACGTAGAGCTGAACAAAGTAATTTTAATTAGGATTGATTCTACTAGTGAGTTAGACGAGAGTGAACACAGAATTAAGCAATCTCAGGTCGAAAATGCGTAAAAAGCTTGATGTATAAACTTACATATGGACATAGTAGGACTCTAGATACATTGAAAGAAATTTTTAGACAATATACCCTTCATGAAACGAATGCAAAAGAAAAAAACTTTAGCTAATTACGATATTTCAATCTATACAGACGGCTCTAAAATTTAATACAAAGTAGGAGGAGAAATCCTACCCTCTCTCTCTCTTCTCTTAAGCTACCTAACAAGGCTATGGTTTTTAAGGTTGAAATCTTAGCGATTAGAGAAAGCTGTCGATTTAATTTGATATAAGTATTAAATTAAATATGTGTTTAAATTTTACGGACCCGACAGATGTTGTCCTGCATGATATACTAAGCGATTAGGATATTAAACAAAGTAAGAAATGAAAGACAAATAATGTAATAACATCAATTTTTCTAAAAACAATTCGTAATAATCAGCAATGTTTGTTTAATTTCATCTTAATGCGAGTTGATGAACAATATTTTTAGTCAATTCTTGAGGAGTATAAATGAATAAACTTGACGGTTTTCCAACGCAAGAACACGCCACATATAATTAGCCATGTGAAAAGACCTGAATTTCTAGATCTATCCCACAAATCGACATTATTTGAGCTTGTGACTTATTAATAGTCATGGCAAATGCCAAACGAATTGGAAATTGCAGACGTCTGGATGGAATGGGTGAGTCTGGAGGGATCATTAGGATTCGTGAACAACTTCACCTTCAAATTTCCCATTCAAAATTGTAGCTTCAAGTACATTGCCCATAATTTTTTTTATGACTAATTTTGTGCCGTTGCATAGCTTAGGTGCATTTAAATTCCGCAACATAATTATAGCTGAGCCAATTTTTAATCTTAAGTTATGTGGTGGCATTCCTGGTAAATCCAGTGAATTCAACAGTTCAACAGGATAGTTGAACGATTCATTTTAGAGACTTTAAACTTTTTAAATAAATTTTAAATGCCTAATATAAATGTATATGGACCCCCAAAAATTGTATAATAATTAAATTATCCAGTGGACCAAATTGTGAATGAAACCATTCTTGAATCCACTTGAACATACACAAAAAAATTCATCAAAATCGGTTCTAATCGTTTAGGAGGAGTTCACTGTCAATACACGTACAGAAGAATTATATATATAAAGATATATAATAACTTATATTAACAATTATATTTCATTATAACACTGAAAATGGCCCACGAAGGAGTCTGAAATATTTGTTAAATAAAAACAACTGTGAAATTTTTATTTAAACTTAAGTTTTTTTTTTAATTATCATAAAAACACAACCTAAAGCCCAGCAAAATTTAAACACATAAATATTGACATCAATACTTACAATATATTAAATACTTACAATGCATTACTCAATACATTAAATTAAATATAAAAAAAATACAAACTGGGCCATATGTCCCCACAACCATATTAATTTATTCGATGCGTCATTGTTATTATGAAATTTAATATCATTATAATGATAATTATTATTGGTTATTTTATTATGTGCTTTATTTTTACCAATTACTGGTAGTCTGATATTTCCTTTTTATCGGATATTTAATTTCATTATTTTTGTTTTTGGTTCGCCATTTCTTCCATAAACAAAAATCTTATCAATGATGGAGACAATAATTAATTTTTAATGCTGCAAGCAAAAGAAGTAAATTTTCTTGGTTGCCAATAACAAAACATGATTAATAATAAATTAAAACACTGCTGTGTGCTCATGGCAACTTCTACCCAAATTTTGAAATTTTAATGATTTATATATCTTGCCTGAAGTAAGACATCCTTTTTACAAATGCCAGGCAACCGAACACTTCTAAATCAAAAGAAATACCTTCGGTAATGCCCATTATAAATGAATAAATTGCCATCTAGCGCCGACTCACACTTTGCAACTGTTACCTACTCTCCTAGTGCCATAAAATGGTGTGCACAATAAAAAGTTTAAGCAAATCATAAACACTGCCTTAACCGACCCATGATAATAATTAAATTTTGCCATAAAGAAAGGAACAAAATTATAATTCATTAAGTATTAAAATAGCAAATGTGCTGTTTTCTTAAAATATTTTCGATTACTTTTTTGCACGCAGAAATCTTTAAATTGAACGGAATAATTTATATAAACACGAAATCTGAACAGGCAAAACGGTGAGGATATCCACTCCTTTCTTCCGAAAACTGATTCGGAGGAAGGAGTCAAATGTTAGTAGCATTTTTGCACATTTGCACATTTGCCAATAAAGAGCACAGCACGTTGGAAAATTTTTCAGTTAAGTGAAATTAAGTGAAAAATTATGATTGTGTTTTGCATACAAATTGCGGGTTCCTAAGCACTTTGAGTTTTTGCTTGAATTATGCAAGTTGTTAATTAAATTTCATGAAACACTCGTACAATTGCTGAACTTCAGATTAACAACTCATGAGTTAAATCATGTGTATTTCACATGCAAAATTAATTAATCAGCAAAATATCTTAATGATGTTGTATGTACACTCATATAGTGTATGTAACCAAAAGTCTCTTATTTTAAAAAACATTAATTTAAATTGGTTTATTAACCAACTTGTGGTTAATACTGAGATTTACACATTTACATATTGCATATATACATATGTACCTACATACTTTCGTCAACGCAGCCTAATGAAATTTATTGTTATTATTATTGCGGTTATTATTTTAACAACAAAAACATCTATGAATATTAAATAGATTGAATTACTTATATGTGCATAAATTTAATTTTTTACTACTATTTTATAGAGACTCGCACAAGTACCTATATATATGTACATAAAATAATTATACACGCTTGTGTTAACAGATAAAAATTTAATTTAATTTGCTGGCTCTAGTGAAAAGGATTAAAAATTACAAAGAAATACATAATATTTATGTAAAACTATAAAAAAATTATTACATTATTTTAAACGTTATCATAACTATAGCATAATACAATATTCTGTGGTTTATTAAACCAAAGTACGTGAGGTGTTTCTTGGACCCTTCATAACTGAACTTGTTAAAGTTTACGACAGTTATGTCAAATACAGATATAACACAAAGCTAGTATATTAACAAACTTGTTAAATATTTTTCAATTAAAAATATTATTAACAGCTTTCATTAACAAATATATATTTTTTCAACACAAATCTAGCATTTTAGTTGGGTTAGATGAGTGAATTTTTGACAAATTTCTGCAAACAAGAGTTTGACACTACCTTCTTCTTTTGGTGTATTATTCTTGACGTGACAGTCCGTGTAAGAACTAGAAATGTCTTACAACAGTCTTCCTTTCTTCTGTGTTCTTTGCTTTCTCTTTTCTATTCCTTATATTTATCTTCTCTAGATAATTCTGTACACTGTCTTTCCATCGTTTTCTTGGCCTTCTTATTTTTCTGTTGCTTCTGATATCATTATCGAAAGTCTTGTGTTGCACTCATGTTTCTGGCATTCTTATAACGTGACCGAGCCACCTTAAATGCACTTGCTAATGTTATCATGTTCAGCTAATCGTTCTAGATCTTGTTGTATTTTATACGGTATACTCCTTTTTCTTATATAGGTCCAAGTACTTTTCTAAATATTCTTTTCTTAAATACTGCTATTTTCTTCGGTTCAACTTCGGTTAATCTCTATGTCTCGCAATCATACATTACCAGGGGCCAGATTAACGTTTTGTACAATTTAAGTTTTGTTTTTCTGTGATATATTTTTGCTAGTCATCAATCTCTTCAGCCCATAGCAAACTTTGTTACCAGCTTGTTTTCTGTCCTATATAGTTTATATTATAATATTTTTTTCCTTGCGGAGAACGCTCAATATTTATAGCTATTGACACCTTCTCTTTCACCATGTTCTGGATTTTATACGATATGAGGCTATCAACCTTAGACCAACAATTATGTATAGTTTTAACATGGCAGATATTTGTATTCGTCCTTTGAATAAAGAGACTTTACTTACAACGCCGAGATGTTATTTGGAAAGGCTTTACTCGAGTTTTAAGAGCCGTGAAAAAGTTGAAAAGACTAGAAAAGAAAGATAAATAATTTGTATACCTTGGAGCAACTGAAATAGTTGTTAGCTGCACCATCACGTTTCAATTTAACTGCTATACCTACAGTTGCCATAGCATACACTGTGTCCTAGTATCCAAACGACGGATACGCTATTAAATATTATAAGATTTTATTATATATTGAAAACTGTCTTCAGTAACATTGCAAACTTGTTTAGTGTAGTTTAATGGTTGATCAACAGACATTTTTCTTAATTAATAATTATTCATCATTTCAATTTCACATCAATTTCATTGAGTGTAGGTATAAAGTTTAATAGATCTTTTATTCTTACTGATAAGTAGTTTGACAGACTGTCAAGAAAACAACTCCCTTTAATAGCCTGTTCCTTCTATTACCGAAAAGCCACTTGAAAATTTTTTTCCTGTACCAAAATTGGTTTAAAAAGGTACCATTTCTGTAAAAAAAAGGTTTTTATTTTTTCGTTCTGTGTTTTTCATAGTGTTATAAATGAACAAAATATAAAATAGTGCACAGTTGCATTTATAAAAAAAATTAATTGGAAATATCCACAATAAAGTTGGGTACCATTTTTTGAACATGAGTACCAAACGATGATCCATATGTTGTATATGTGACTTCCACCTATTACTAACTAGCTATATAGATAAAGAGAGAAGAAAGTGTTCTTAATAGTTCTTAGAGAAACATTTACAAGCACCTTTAGAGAGATGTCTCTAGACGTATTAAGTTGGGTTAAACTGTTTGCTTGTTTATACCCTTCGATATTTTTTAAAACGGAAATTATTTTTTTTTTGAAACTATATTCTACTATATACACTATTTTATTATATTTTAAATACTCATTTCCAATTTATTCATAAATTTAGAATAATATTAACCATTATTATATATACAATTGATCACCCAACTGTCCTATGAACACAATAGTGTTTTGTATTATAAATTTTTTGCTATAGTATAAAAATATGTCTCCAAATAAATTAATACAATTCATTGAATTAAATGAAAATAAGAACTTCCACTGTGTGATATTATGATATATTATTTTAATGCATAATACAGCACATGAGTGCAATTAAAAACTATTAATGAATATAATAATGACAAAAACCTCTCTATGTTTATATTAAAAATTTAATTTCTTTTATCAAAACGAACGTTCGAAATCAATTCGAAATACGAATTATTTTTATATAATACAAACAAATTATTATCATACTTGTCCCTAGTATAATTAATTTTAATATCGAAAATTGATATGATATCAAAATTAATAAATGACCAGATTTCAAACAAATTACAGTAAATATATTACTATCAAAAATTTTAGATTATATAGATTAACTCAATTATTAATTAATTATTTACTTGATGTCAATAATTTTTTGTAGGTATGTTATAAACTAGTTTTATAAAAAATATTTAAAGTTTTAAAAATAAAAAATAACTTAACGATAAAAAGGTTTAAAAAAAACATAAATTCTATGAAAATATAGTAAATATTATTTCAAAAGCAGATTTATTCTTATATATTATATTATTAAGTAATAGACTACTTAAAGCATCCCGACCTAAAAGATCTATTGTGCGCCTATAGGCCCAACTAGAACAATTTTAGACTATTTATAAATCTTATAATTGATGTGGGCTTAATTTTACCTATTTAATTTGGGACTAGGTTCCCGCTTCCAAGGTAATCGAGTCTACGTCTTGCCACCGCTGGGTAGTTACATAGAACATGTTCTAATGTTTCCTTCTCCTCATGACAGAGTCGACAGGAGTCACTTTGTACCGCACCTATAATCTTCATATGGTAATTAAGTCTACAGTGTCCTGTAAGAAGTTCAGTGTAGATTTTAATATCGTTTCTGCTAAGGCCAAGGATAGTATCAAGATGTTTTTTCTCCCGTTCACATAATAAGCTATTTGTTACCCCGCAGAAGGGCTCTGGACCAATGAAAGGAGTGCATGCACCCTTCTAGATCTATTCTTACTACTATAAGGAAATATTATAAAGAAAAAAATACAATAAGCAATAAATCTTTATTCATTGTTTATTGTATAAAACTTTTTTGTTAATAAAAATATTAAATTAATTAAATATATTGTTATAATCCTCTTCAAGAAATACTTTACTTTATATATACTTGTGAACACTTTAATATTATTATTCATATTTGATATTAGATTTCCCCTGACTATTAATTTATTAAGTATTACTGTGCAAATAATGCCATTAACAGTTATGAGAGAAAAACAAACAGCAATTTAATTTAATAATACTTAATAATATTAAGATAACACTTAAAAAAATAAATTCCTAAACATTAGGAAAATCATTAAAACTTCCATCTATCTAAGCAATGTGCTTAAATTAAATGAAAGCACACATGTTCTATTCCCACAAGGAAATACGAAATGGAGCATTCAAATATTTGAAACTAAATGAACCATGCTCACTTTAATTGAGGTTAAATACGAGAAAACAGAACTCTTATTTACTTTAAGTTTCGATGAAATCCTAGCGCTAAGCGAATTCAAGCAACCAGAAGGTCAGTGAGTTGGTAACTTAATAGCCAATGTGTGAACGCTTTTTACATACAAATTATATAAAAATAATAACTTTAATTTACTAAAATGTTTTTTTGTTTCTAAGATGAATTTTAAAATTTGAATATATTTATATAAATATTAATAGAAAGGATGTAATATAATGATAACTTCAATTCATGTAAGTCAATACATTAATAATATTTAAGTATATACTCATATACTCGAAAAGACTTAAAAAGAAATCCAATATAATTATGAAAAATTTATGACTACGAGTAGTTGGAAAAAAATTTCTTTCAAATTTATAAAGCACTCCTTTTAAAGCTGCGAACATACCATCTAACCACACCTAACTAATGCGACTCTAACCCTACTTTTTGCTGATTTTTTACTTAACTGTGGTTGTTTCATTTCTCATTCTCCCTTTAAGTTCTACTTACTTAGATCTTTGAGATATATTGTGTCGTATATCTGTTAGGATGTAAATAGATGTACAACAAATCGTCATAAATTTATTATCCACTTAACTTATGAGTAATGCTCATTTCTGAGTTTTTAGGAAACCATACTTCGCACTTAGGTATATATCAGTATAGAAATGATAGAAGTATTTAAAGTATATAAAATCAGCTTAAATTTTAATTGTATAAATCTCATAGATGAACTATAATTGAAAATTATCTTTTTTTCATTCTCTTAATCTTGATATCAGTCTTTGTTTTTGGTTTGAATAAAATTATAAAATATATTGCGTAGCGTACATAGCGTACTTATTTATAAGTATAAATATTATATATATAATATATATATACTAGATAACCCGACAAACGTTGTTTTGCCTTATAAATTATTTCTAGTTTCTAGATTAATTCTAGTGTAGACAAAAAGTAACTTACTTATTATAAGTGTGTAAGTATGTGGTATATGTATGAAATAGGCATGGAGCGCTATGAACGAAAAGGAAAATAAAAATAACAAAAGCCAAACAATATTATTTTTAAGTTATTATAGTTTATTTATTAAATTATTAATTTAAAATCAATAGATTTGTATGGTACCAAGTTCCCTGGCAACAACTGTTGTATCTTCAAATTTAAATTGTCTTGGATAGACTGTAAATAATAATAATGATAAGGGGCCAGTAACATTAACCAACAACAGTCGAAGATAAAAGCACTCAGTATGTCTTGGATTAACTGTAAATAAGCGTTCGATTTAAATAAATTGAGACATGCATCAACTGGTGAAACTTGCTTGCGGGGCATCCATTTTTTTGTTTGAGACCATGTGAAATAGCGTGGTACTTGTGAATAGAGTAATGTTCTTGCAAAGGCACCAAAATCATCCGTACTATTACACAATTCAAAATATGCAGTGAGTGTAGATTTAGATGGATTTGTACCACGATCAATCACTGTCTCGTTCGTGAAAAATACACGCTGACCGTTTTCAAGATGGACGGCTAACTGAACAGCTGCTGGATCCCGTTCATGAATTAGAAAACCGAAGATACGCCAAACAGCTTCATTGGAGCTGATGTACCGACCCTTTTGGTAGAGCGTAATTTCACCGTTTTTGTTCATTGGAGTAGCATTTACATTAGTATTTTCTACTCTAAACACAGGCATATCACTGCCTTTATGGACATACTTATATATTTGATGCTCTTCACAGAACTGCAAAACTCAACATTAATATGAGCATTGTATGTCTTGCTTCGCAGAGGCGAATACGGCACCACCCGCCATTGTCCCCCATTATCGGGATTTCTTCGACGATATATTGGATATCCGTCGGTATTTGTTATAGTATCATTAGTGAAATCTTTAGATTAATTTTTAGTGCATTTTCCATCTGCCATGCAAGGCGAAGACGAAGAACGAAGTGTATGTAAATGCTCGATGTACTTGTTGGCGTAGTTACATAAAATATTAAGAAAAAAATTTTTCTTTTTCAAAAATATATAAGGATATATTTTTGTTGGGATATTTTTGCTGGGTTGGGACTCCCTAATCACTTTAGCGGTATGAAAAATATATAGTAGCCGATTCTCAGACCTACTGAATATGCATATAAAATTTGGTGAAAATCGGTAAAGCTGTTTCGGAGGAGTACGGTAACTAACATTGTGACATGGAAATTTTATATGTAAGACCGCAAACAGACATCGTTTGGCCTTGTGACTTATTGATGGTCTTTGCAAATGCCAATCTAATAGGAAATTGAACGTGTTTGATTTAAATTGGCTTGTCTGTGAGAATCATTGGAATTCGTGGCAATAAAACTTTTTCGTTTCGGACCTTGCGATTCAAAATGGTGGCTTCGATAATGTTTTTCATCAATTTTTTAATTACCAATCGCGTACTATTGCATAGCCGTGGTGGGTTCAAATTCCGAAGTAAAATAATCGGTGATCCAACTTTCAGTCGTAAAATGTGTGGTGGGATGCCTGGCAAATCCAGTGAGTTTAAAAATTCTGCTGGATAGTTTACA
This sequence comes from Teleopsis dalmanni, assembly GCF_002237135.1. Classification (NCBI taxonomy): domain Eukaryota; kingdom Metazoa; phylum Arthropoda; class Insecta; order Diptera; family Diopsidae; genus Teleopsis; species Teleopsis dalmanni. Next base: position 519 of record NW_024032064.1, on the reverse strand, counting down.
ACTTCTTTGGTATCACAAACTGTATCGATCGATTTGTATGATATTAAGTCGCCTGGCAATGTCTGTTTTCTCTTGAAGTTTAATTCATCAATGTCTACGTTTTTTTTGCTGCTAATGGCTTTTTCTGCCAGCCACCCATGATTTATGTATTGTATGTGTGCATCTGGAAATACGCGGTCAATGAGAGCATTTTGGGAATCAACGATAGTGCAAAAATTAGGGGGCAGTTTTATGAATTCAGTATTTTCATAGACAACAACTTTTCATATTATAGCAAGTTTACTTTTTCAAAAATATAAAAAAATTTATGTCAAAAAAATAAAAAAATTTTTGTTAAAGCAATAAAGATATTTTTGCTGGATAGGGACACCCTAATCACTTTAGCGGTATGAAAAATAGATAGTAGCCGATTCCCAGACCTACTGAATACGCATATAAAATTTGGTAAAAATCGGTAAAGCCGTTTCGGAGGAGTACGGTAACTAACATTTTGACAAACTTAATTTTATATATAAGATA